>NW_026129710.1:0-22500 GCF_022985175.1 Labeo rohita | reverse complement strand
ATAGATAGATAGATAGATAGATAGATAGATAGATGTTTGAAGATAGATAGACAGATAGATAGATAGATAGATAGATAGATAGATAGATAGATAGATAGATAGATGTTTGAAGATAGATAGATAGATAGATAGATAGATAGATGTTTGAAGATAGATAGACAGATAGATAGATAGATAAATAGATAGATAGATAGATAGATAGATAGATAAATAGATAGATAGATAGATAGATAGATAAAGGTTTGAAGATAGATAGATAGATAGATAGATAGATAGATAGATGTTTGAAGATAGATAGACAGATAGATAGATAGATAGATATATAGATAGATAGATAGATAGATTAGTTTTAGTTAGAAAGAACAGTTCGTGTCCAAAAAATTTGCGGTCAGAAAAATAAGAAGAAGAAGAAGAAGAAGAAGAAGAAGAAGAAGTTTAAATAGGATTTCAGTAAGTTGGCTTTCCCAAGCCAACTTAATAACTGCAGATTAACAATTTCCACCTCAAAAACTTTTTCTTCTTCTTCTTCTGTTGTTACTTTGCAAATTAGCACATATTAGTGCACTGCCGCCTCTCACTGGTTTATTAATGTCATTGGTTCCTTTGTGGCTACTTGAATATTTTAAGTAAACATCACTCAAAGTAGTAAGTAAATTGTTTTACTCACTTCAAAGTAGCTGTAACTTAATAAAACCTAGTAAGTATAGCAACTAAGTAAAGATAACTAATTCTAAGGAAGTTAAACTATTGGATTTTACAGTGTACTACAGTTTTTGCTGGATTTAGTATGTAAATCATATTGTTTACACATTGAAGTACTGCCTGTCACGGTGTAGTCGGTGCGTGGAATGAGCAGGAGAGCGGAGATCCAATAAGTGCCGTTTATTAAAGATAATCCAAAGTGCATGAGAAAACAAAAAGGGAAAACAGCAGGGAACCAGCAAACATGACGAAAGGAACAGAATGACAGTGTAATCACCGACGAGACACCAAGGGGACAACCAACCTTAAATACACAGAACAACCAATCAAAATAAGACAGGTGCGAATGATAGACAATGACGTGACTAACAAGAACAGGAACAGGAAGACCAAATATGGGCACACACTGGGAAAACACATACAAACAGTCCAAAAGGGACACACAGGTCTGACACTGCCATTTGGATGCTTTCATTTTTCTTTTTTTTTTTAATGTGTGGTCCCTGTCCCCCTTTGTAGAAATCATTTTCCGCATTCCCCTTGGTAAATCATAATCGGATTCCCGTCAGTAGAAATTGCAACCGCATTGTCCTCGGTAGAAAATTTTTGCTTTACTTTTCTTTCTTTTGCAAAACTCTATTTTCCTTTCAACTTTTCATTGTCGATGGGTCTACTGAACTTAAATTCCATGTTACATGAAACTCCACTTGTTCTAAACAAAACGAAACAAAACAAAAAACATTGATGAAATTATTATATGATTATATTTATTAATAAAGGTTTATAAAGTAACCTAATACAGTTACCTTACAACTTAGAATAAACTAGTGATATTCACTACTTCTATTTGCAGGGATTTAATAAATTAACAGAGTACATAAATTACAACTAAGAATCAAATGGACACAAGAAACAGGCAACATCACATTCAGCGACTGACAAACAAGTGAAATTCAAAGGCTATACACCAACGGTTCTCAATTCCAGTCCTCGCGCCCGCCCCACCACTCTACATATTTCGTATGTATTTCTTATCGCTTCAGATGTTTGTTCTATCCGACCGTAAGTGCCCTGCGAAGTGGTCATCATAGGATTTTCCGCCATGGTTCCAGTTCGAAGCGAGCATATATGTTCCATTTAAAAGTCATTAAACCATGTTTTTCAACATACCCTAATTGTCTTGAGATAGATAGAGTTCAGGGAGAAAAAGGCAAGACGAGCATTTGAGATTAAAAAGTCTCTAAATTATATTATTTTTTTATGAAAATAACCGATCGTTTCGTTAGATAAGACCCTTCTTCCTTGGCTGGGATCGTTTACAACCACATTTGGGGTTGTTTAAGGCCGCATTTAAACTGCATTTTGGATGTTCAAAATCGGGGCACCATATCAGTCCATTATATGGAGAAAATGCTGAAATGTTTTCCTAAAAAAAAACATAATTTCTTTACGACTGAAGAAAGAAAGACATGAACATCTTGGATGACAAGGGGGTGACTACATTATATGTGAATCTTTGTTTTGGAAGTGGACATAAGTGCTGCCTGCTCTGGGTATTTGTTAGCTCACAACCGCAACAGTAGAGGAGATGTGGTCATTAACTTCTTGAACGACAGCAGTCTTGAACTGCCCATCACCTTAAACAAAAATACATTACAAAACTGCCATATACATAACAAGCAGCAGCTTTGAACACCTTTGAAAGTGTTCAGCAGCCAGCTTCGCATTGTTGTAAACGTCAACAGAATAAATGACTCAATGACTCTATTTTCTTTTCAATATTGAACACTAATGTTAAATACAAACTGTTAATAAAACAGAATACAAACCCACTTGGTTGCCTTCATCTCAACCCTTGTTCAGGATTTATTCACAGGAAAACTAAAAGAAATGGATATGACAAAAATAAAATGAATGAAACTGAACTACAAACTGAGTAACATGCAGGTTGGAGATGAAGCAATCATACAGTATTTTAAGTTCATTAAATGAACTGCTAACTCTAATACTGAGTATTTGTAGTTCCCATCTGCAACAGGGGATGTGTTCGTTAACTTCTTGAACGACGGCAATCTTGAACTGCCCGTCAGCTTAAACAAAAAAGAAATTACTAAATGACCATATACATAACGACCAGCAGGTTTGAACACACCTTACACACACAAGGATGATAACATGCAGAAGAAATCAATCAAATCAATTTAGTAACGTTATTAGCACATTGTCTGTGAAGCGGCTGCAACTGTTAATAAAACTGTTAATAAAACAGAATACAAACCCATGATAAAAATGCAGGTGTGCTTGAGATTCAGTACAGCAGCAATCACATCCTGTCATTAAAAAGAAAACAAAATAAACACTATGAATGATTGCTGTCTCTTTAAAACATGACATACATCTGACACACATCAGATCTACTCCCTCCTTTACAGTCAGTTAATACTTTTTTTTCTTTTACTCATTTTAGACCAACGGTTCTTAAATCCAGTCGTCGCACCCCCACCGCTCTGCATATTTAGCATGTCTCTCTAAGTTCAAGGAACACTCCACTTTTTTTGCTAATAGCTTAGAATAGATCATTGAATCAGATTAGACTGTTAGATCGAGCGAGATGCTAACGGTCTAATCTGATTCAATGATCTATGCTAAGCTATTAGCAAAAAAAGTGAAGTGTTCCTTTTACGCACATGATTCTGATAACCAGCTCCTTAAAAGTGAGCTCCGTGCATGAACTATGTTCTGATTGACATGGTCCTTTCACAGTATTCATTGTTCCCTACTCCCTGAGCAGGGGAAATCAATTAAAGTTAACTTTACTTCGGAACGTTCATTAATGGATTTGCGCTGCGCCGCTACCTGCAACGTCTTCACACAAAAACGAATCTTACTAGAGAAGTGTGAAGTGTGACATAAATGCATCTGGAAATAAATACAATTTAAATTTATTTCTCACACGCAATAATGACCTCTAATTGGAACATACAGTGCCCTCCACTAATACTGGCACCCTTGGTAAATATGAGCAAAGACGGCTATGAAAATAAATTTGCTTTGTTTATCTTAATGATCTTACATTCAAAAAATTCTCAAATTGCTTACCTTTCATTGAAGTAAAACAATTAAAAGTGGGGGAAAACTTACGTTATGAAATAAATGTTTTTCTCATATGCATGTTGGGCACAATTATTGGCAACCTTAGAAATTATAATTAGTAAAACATCTCTGATGTATATTCCCATTCATATTTGCAGTTATTTAGCACACTAGAATGACTAGGAGTATGATATTGTCCAGCAATAACGTCCTGTTTCAAAGGATTATAAATATGAGGAGCACAAAGGCCAAATTTCCTTAATCATCTATCACAAGGAATAAAACCAAATAATATAGTTCTGATGTGCAGAACAAGATTGTTGAGCTTCACAAAATAGAAAGTGGCTGTAAGAAAAGAGCTAAAGCATTGAAAATCCCAATTTCCATCATTAGGACAATAATTGAGAATTCAAATTAAACTAAAGATGTTACAAATCTGCCTGGAAAAGGATGTGTGTCTATATCGCCCTAATGCATGGTGAAGAGGAGAGTTTAAGTGTCCAAAGACTCTCCAAGGATCACAGCAGGAGAATTGCAGAGATTAGTTGAGTCTTGGGGCCAAAAGACTAAAAAAAAAAATAATTCAAACAGCCCCTACGTCACCACATGTTGTTCAGGAGGGTTTTAAGAAAAATCCACCTTGCTCTTCCAAAAACAAACTCCAGCATATTCAGTTGTCAGACACGACTTGAATTTAAATGGGACTGGCTTCTGTGGTCAGATGAAACTAAAAAAAAGAGCTTTCTGGCAGCAAACACTCAAGATAGGTTTGGTACAAAAAGTACCCCATGCCCAAATATACTGCTGGATCTTTAATGTTGTGGGTTTATTTTCCTGCCAGAGGTCCTGGACATCTTGTTCAGATACATGGCATCATGGATTCTAGCAAATACCAACAGATAAAAAATCTAAACCTGACTGCATCTGTTAGAAGTTCTATAATAAGCTGTGGTTGGATCCTCCATCAGGACAATGATCCAAATCAAACATCAAAATCTACACAAAAATATGTCACTGAGTATAAAATGAAGCTTCTGCCATGGCCGTCCCAGTTGCCTGACCTGAACCCTATAGAAAATGTGTGAGGTGAACTGAAGAGAAGAAGCACCAGCATGGAGCTGGGAAACTAAAGGATCTGAAGAGTTTCTGTATGAAGGAATGGTCTCTGATCTCTTGTCAGGTGTTCTCCAAACTCTTCAGGCATTAAAGAAGAAAACACAGAGCTGTTATCTTGAATAAAGGACGTTGCAATAATTGGGTGCCAATAATTGTGGTCAACATGAAATAGAGAAAAACATTTATTTCATAATGAGATTTTCCCCCTGCTTTCCATGGTTTTACTTAAAATGATAGGTTAGAATATTGTGAATTTTTTGAATGAAAGATTAAAAGGATAAACAATGCAGATTTATTCTTACAGCCACCTTTGCTCATATTTACCAAGGGTGCCAATATTAGTGGAGGGCACTGTATACGCTCACTTTGAACTGGAATCATGGAGGAAAGTCCACTTCGCAGGGCACTTGCGTTCGAATAGAACAAACGTCGTAGATATACATACGAAATATGCAAAACAGTGGGAATTGAGAACCGCTGTTTTAGACTATGTTTACGAGGTCACCCATCAACAACAGTCATTTTGACATAATGTCATGTGCATTTGTCCATTGGAGTGAGAAAGATAACTTGAGGAGCTAAAGTTACTGCCACGCTGACCTGAAGTGGCATTCTGGCGTGGCTCCCAAGCGTCGGATGCCTGTGTTCACACAGTCGCTTCACAGACTGCTTACTAGTAATGTTGCCCAATTAATTACTGTTTTGCATCTTATCGTGTGTGTAAAACAAGACAATAAAAGGTCAAAACCTACCTCATCTGGCAAAAAACTCCAAATGAGGAAGATGTGTGATGATATGATAAGAAAGTTGCGTGCGACGGCTCCAAAGTTCATTTGCCAAAAAAGCCAGACAGCTACTAAGTTAACGTTACATAAACATTTTTTGCAACATTTAACAACATATTATTTACCACGGAAGAGTAAAAACGGGTTTCCCACATTCGAAAGCGACTTTAAAATGAAATTTTGACCTAGCAGCTCTCCACGTCCTCTCTTCACTATTTTCGCGCCGATAAGCCACAGAGGTTCTTGTTCCCACAATGCAAAGCGTAATTAAAAAAATATGGAAAAACACCTGTAAAAGCTAATACTGAAAATTCCTTCAAATGATTACGGTATATTGTATTGTATTTTTATGGATTTTTTTACAGTGTAGCTAATCAAGGTCTTCAGGATCAATAGAAACTTCCAAGCAGGTGTCAGTAGGAGCTGGTTGGAGCTAAACTCTGCAGAGCTGCGGTCCTCCAGGAATTGAGTTTGAGACCTCTGATTTAAATCGTATTTATTTACAGATGCATTTATGTCACACTTCACACTTCTCTAAGTTTCGTCTGTGAAGACGCTGCAGGTGGTGGCATATCGCAAATTTGTGAATGAATGTTCCGAAGTGAAGAAAACTTCAACTGATTTACTGTGCTCAGGGAGTAGGGAACAATGAATACTGTGTAGGTACCATGTCAATCAGAACACAGTTCATGCACGGAACACACTTCTAATGAGCTGGTTATCAGATTCAGGTGCCTTAACTAAGAGAGACATGCAAAATATGCAGAGCAGTGGGGTGCAAGGACTGGAATTAAGAACCGCTGCTATCCACCTTATTTTTCCCATAAGAGTGGGTGCAGCCATTTGTGTGTCTGGCTTCTGGTCTCATCCACTTCCAGCTATTTTTAGCTGCACAAAAAGCTTGTTTTGCTGCTTGATATTGCAAACTGGTGTGTCTTACCATATTATTTTAATGTATTATCTTAATTATGAACACACTGGTTTGTAGTGCAAACTGTTTTACCATTTACTGCACTTCGATATTCTTCTCGTTATTTCCCTGTGGTGGATTATGAACCGGACGTCTACATTACCAGAAAACAGCTTACTTCCACATTGAAAAATAAAGTGGATACCAGTGTTGGGAAGTAACTAGTTACATGTAACGGAATTATGTAATTTAATTACAAAATAAATGTAATTGTAATTAGTTACAGTTACTGAGAAAAAAAAAAAAATGAATTAAATTACAGTTACTTTTGAAAAATGCCAGTGATTACAAAGGGGATTACATCTGATTTTTTTTTTTTTTACATACACCCACCTCCAAATACAGATTTAATTGACTTATTTCAAAAATTGCATTGACTGCTCTAAAATGAGACACCAATGTTTCAGGAGTTTAGGACACAGAATAGGACACATGCTTATTGGGTTTAGGCATAAACTTTATTTTTTAAGATTAATTGTTTTTTTCCAAGGCATTGTTAGATGCCAGTGTTTCCTGTCATAGCTATGTGAACATTTGATTTCAAACCCAGTATCATAGCTATTCAACTATTTATGATTTCAAATCTTTATTTAACCTCAGAATGATCTCGAAGTAAATAAGAGGTGTTAAGTCTGAATTCATAGTGGCTGTGCTTTAAATTAAAGTATTACACACTCTTAAAAATGAAGGTGCTTCATGATGCCATAGAAGAACCTTTCTATAAAGAACCTTTAACATCTGAAGAACCTTTCTGTTTCACAAAAGGTTTTTTGTGGTGAAAGAAGGCTCTTCATATTATAAAAAGGTAAGAAAGAGATGGTTCTTTAAAGAAACTTTGACTGAATGATTCTTTGTGGAACCAAAAATGGTTCTTCTATGACACCACTGCGAAGAACCTTTTAAAGCACCTTTCTTACTTTTAGTGTGCACGGCTCTGTGGAATGCTTGATTTTGATTTGGCAGTTTTGGCATTCCAAGGTATGTTATTCCCTGATAACAACTGGTAAAAGCTAATAACACAGACTCATCCGGGCAAGTTAAGTTGGTGCTATATGCTTAATAGTTTTTCTTTGCGTTTGGTTAGCTAATAAAATATTAAAGCTCAATTCACAATTTCTTAATTCTGTCATCCTGGTATCGTGGACTCTCTCTATTGTTTCATACAAATACAGCTGCTGCCATTTTTTTTTTGTACACTGTAATGGATTATAAGATAACTAACAAACTAGTACTACTTAATTATTTATGTGGTGAAATGTTGTGTAAGAAAAGTGGTATGACTATACTGTATCCCTAAAATGTCTGTCTAGTTTGAACTTGCCTTGCCAGCAACTGATTTCTTCATGGAAGCTTTGCGTTCAAATATTTCAACTCAGATCAGTGTTTCGTGTCGAATTATTTTGACATGAAACATCTAAATAATCTATCAAGCAGCTGTGTAATAAGTGAGATAATGTACATCCAGCCAGTTGTTATCGCAAAATAAAGATGTATATTATCCCTTACTTATTATAATCTTAATTCAAGTGATGAAGGATTTTGAAAGTCTGACAGTAATCAGTGTTGAGTGCTACTGTAAGGTTAAATCTGCCTGGTTTAAATGTTTCTAAATGATTAACAGTTGAAAATATTAGAAATTTTGAAAAGTAATCAAAAAGTAATAAGTTACTTTACTTTAATAAAGTAATTGAAAAGTTACACTACTTATTATATTTTAAATCAAGTAACTTGTAATCTGTAACCTATTACATTTCCAAAGTAACCTTCCCACCACTGGTGGATACACACAGTGGGGTAACAAGCTAACAAGATAACAAGACACACCTGGGAAGACTAAACTTTGTCTAATATTTGTCACAAAAAAGCTCCAGCTAATATATTTTAATGTGAGCACTGAAGAGTGCTATAATTAATGTTGTTGTTGGGTAGTCTTTTTGTTAGCTTTAACAGATGGCAATAGAGGTTCCAATGTTCTGTAGTTCCAAAGTTCATTTAGCTGCCAAATAACTGTTCCTTTTTGTTCCTCAGGTGTGTTTGGTGTTGATACAGATGCAGTGCAGCCAGTGTCAGTGGTGGAGGGAAAACCTATCACTCTACAAACTGATGTAGATACTGTAAAAGAGATAATATGGAAGTTTGGAGAACAAGGTATATTCATAGTCCTTTTAGATGGCGATCAGATCTCATATCCTAGTGATATTGATGACCGATTTAAAGGCAGACTGCAGCTGGACAAACAGACAGGATCTCTGACCATCACAAACACCACAACCACAGACTCTGGATTTTATGAAGCAAGAATTATGGCAGGGCCAAAGGTCCAAATCAAGAACTTCACTGTTACTGTCTACTGTAAGTAACTTATGTATTTTAATTTTCTGATATATATATATATATATATATATATATATATATATAGTTCATATTCATATCATATTTTATTAATATTTCATTTTAGAACTAATTACATTATAAAAATATTTGGAGTTTAATATTATTTTTAAGTAGGGATGACGTATGGAGTCATATAATTATTTTTTTATTTTTTGTACTTTATTATTATTATTATTATTATTATTATTATTATTATTATATATAACATTGATCTCTCTGTAATTGGGGGGCAACTAAGACCAGATTTATACCAGATTCACACATACTCAGAGTTTGAGCAATGCAATCTAAATATTTACATTACACAATTATATAGACTGCATTTATTCAGAGAACAGAAACTGTCAGTCAGGTATCATTCATTACTGTGGACAATAAACACTTAGAGTTCCTTAAAAACCTTAATTAAATGAAGGAGAAAAAAAAAAAAATAATAATAATGTAACCCCCTTATAAGGGAAGTTTATATATATATATTATATATATATATATATATATATATATATATATATATATATATATATGCTCCTGACACATATAATACATCCATTAAATACTTTTACTTCAAACTCGCTAAATTCCAGTGTCAGCCTAACCAGAAATACCAGTACTTACATAGAAACCTATACAAAGTAGCTAGAAAGAAATGCTCTTTTAAAGAAATACGTCAGATGGATTTAGAGGCTTTTGCATCTGAACTCTTCATATAAAGTAGCTTTACATCAAAGTAGATGAGTTTCCCTTAGGACTATTTACTTATATTTCTTATTTTATAATAGCCCTATAGGTTATTACTGACAACAGGTTAACAGAACAGTCTTCTTCAAATTTTCAAATAGGTATATTGTACGAAGAGCTCATATACGTGTGTGTGTTCCCCTTTAAGGAACCCCTGCGTGAAACACAAATGTTTGATTGATGTGCACTTGGGAGAAAACGTGGGTTTTGCTGTCTTTTTGATTTACATTTAGTTGACTGGATGTATATTTGTTGAATTACACTTCATTTTCTTCACAAGTTAATCCACAGGATTCAAGACAATAACTTTAACTGTACTAATCTCATCAAATTATATAAATCATATTGATTTTAACTCTATTTATATTCACGTTGAATCAAATTGATTCTGTAACACCTTTTTTAAAGATCATTTTGATCTTTTTAACCACTACACAGACAAGCAACGAGCAGCGAGATTCGGGTTGCTGAAGGGTTGGTTCTGATTGAAATCTATCGTTAAAGGAGAAGTCCACTTCCAGAACAACAATTTACAAAAAATTTACTCAACCCCTTGTCATCCAGGATGTTCATGTCTTTCTCTCTTCAGTCGTGAAGAAATTATGGTTTTTGAGGAAAGCATTTCAGGATTTTTCTAAACTTTTATGAGTAAATTATTTGTGAATTGTTGTTCTAGAAGTGGACTTCTCCTTTAATAACCACAAAACGTAAGTTATACGATTTTTGTTCGTTTAAAATTATATTTTGTTCAAGTATTTGAGTTTACGCAGGAAGTGTGTTAACTATTTGTTTAGCAATCTGTTTCTGGTTGAAGACATCGACGCCTGTGATGAGAGCCAGCACTCTCAGTTAGCAATAGCTGTCCAATACTACTGCCCTGCTGAGCTTGCTTTTGAAGTAAATCGCGTTGCAGCACGTTGCTCATTAGGGACTTTAAGCAGTAGCCATGGATGGAACGACAGCGGCATTCCGACGTCATATTGCACGTTCATGACTTTAACTTACACTTCTTGACGTTCTACTGTAGCCGTCTACTACGGGAGAACAGCTGGTTTGTGTTGTGTCCGTTGCGCGATAAACTCAATAAAGAGTCTAGACACAGGTGGGCATTTTTCTTCTTAAACTTTACTGACCTGTCAGTAGCAATAACAGCGGGGAATGCTTTTAAGGAAAAAGGGGTTGGCCAACTAAACTCGAACTCAGTGTCAATACAAGAGTGGCCAACTATTCTATATATTCCTGAGTTCTATCTCACACAATACTTTACACTTTGCTACTTCCGGTCATCGTAGCCGTTCCATTGGAAGCTGTTGCTTAAAATCCCTATTATCTGTCCTGGTGCGTGAAAGAGGAATCAGATAGCCATTTGAGCCACCAGAAGCGCTCAGAAGGTCCTCTGACAGCGAGGGACAGAACGAGACACTGGATAGTGCACCCCACCGGGAGTGTTGGGTGTTCCTTCGGCTACGAGGGACAGACGGCCGCTTGTGGTAGAGTGTGTTTGCCAGCACCGGGAGACGATCATTACAGCTTAACCCTTTAACGTGTACGATCACACCGGTGTGATCATTCTTGACAGGTCCCTGGAGCGTACGATCACACGGGTGTGATTCGAACGTTCAGCGCATCAAGTGATCAACTGCTGAATTCAAATCTGCTTTGGCTGGCGCAGAGCCAGATCAGACGCGCTGAGCGCTTGTCAAATTATCGCAACTATTTGGTGTTTTCAACCATATAATGCTTATTTTAAGTTCCAGACATTTAAATGCACATAAGTCCTAGAAAAATGATGCATTTATAGTTTGCATAATGCATGCCGATGTCTATGGAAGCGGCAATAATGATCTTTACAAATGTAATTTGCTGACATGTTTTATTGATATCATATACACATTGTGTAGGTAACTATAAAGTTTACTCTGCTCTTCTCCCAGCTCACCAGAGACTTACTTTAATGTTTTTCGGGAGGAGAGGATGAATTTGCGCCTTGTAAATTCCACACCTCGGATTCAGCGTGAACTAACATGGCTGCACCCATCACTCGGCATAGATCAACTAACACGCTCATTATAAAAACAACGGGGTTGGGTACGAGTGTGTGTGAGTGGGCCCACGTTCTTTATATTCTGATTATTCATATAGTATTACAAGTTTAATGTTACAGTTCATAAGACAATGAAAAGTATTACTCTTTGTAACGGCGACTCGTGAGAAGCGTGATAGATCCAGATGCGAGCTTTATTGAACACAACGTAGTCAAGACAGGCCGGGTCGATCTCCAAACAAACAGTAATATGTAGGGCAAGACAAAAGCAAAATCCAAATGAACAGGCAGAAGGTCAAAATCCAAGTGAGCAGTCCAAAGTAGCAAAATAAACAGGGAAATTAAACTAGACAAACACTTGGTAGAGCTCGCACAGGCAAAACAATACTTCACGAAGTCCTGTTTGGCATGGTCCTGCTTATATGGCTGCCAAACAGGAAGTAACCATAGAAGCAGCAGAGGGAGCGGTAACAGTCAGTCAGTGGCTGAGGGCTCCCTCTGCTGGCGTGGCGTTACAGTCTTATACCTTGGTTGCATCAGTGCACTTGGTAGTAAGTGAGTTAAGTGAATTTAATATTTCACTGGGGATTCACACATTGTGATGTTGAGAGTGTGCACAAAGTGCGCCATAAACAAGAAACATAAAGTTCATTGAAACTCATTGATTTGAGTACATTTTCTATGGAAGCCCGTTTCCCAAAAAAATATTGCGACTTTTTATCTCACAATTCTGACTTCTCCGAATTGCGAGATACAAACTTATAAAGTCAGAATTGCGAGATATAAACTTGCAATTGCGAGAAAAAAAGTCAGAATTATGAGATAAAAAGTCACAATATATATATATACAGTTGCAATCAAAATTATTCAACCCCCTTGACCTGCAAGACATTTTGATCCAGAGAACAAAATTTTGTGAAAACAATTCAACAAAGGCGTCAGTACACTATTGGAGAAAGTTTGTCATTACACATTTGAATAATTCTGAGAACGTAAGTAAGTAATGTAAGAAAAAAAAAAAAAAATCAAATTGGCTCTAAACGTTCATCTTCAAAATTATTCAACCCCCAAAAGTAAAATTTGGTGCAGAATCTTTTATTCTTTAAAACCACCAATAATTGCTGCGTGAAAGTGCTTGGAAGCTTCTGTCTTCTCTCTACTGCAATCTTGGCCCATTCCTTGCTTAAAAAGCTTTCAGATCACTGATAATCTTTGGTTTTCACATTGCCACTGCTTTAATCAAATTCAACCAAATATTTTCAATGAGAATTAAATCTGGAGACTGAACAGGCCACTCAAAAACATTCTATGACTGATCCCTGAACCAAGCTTAAGTAGATTTGGATGTATACTTCGGGAAGATTGTCCTGCAGGAAAGTCCATTGATCATCAGCTTTAGTCATTGCACCAAAAGCATCACAATTCTTGCCAAAATGGCCTGATACTTCAAAGAATACATGATATCTTTCATACGGTCATGTTTTCCACTTCCTGCTACAGTAAAACAACCCCATAACAGGACTGATCCACCTCCATGTTTGACGATGGAGATGGTGTTCTTCTGCTTATAAGTTTTGTCTTTTTTGCTCCAGACATGCCGCTGATCCACAGGTCAAAATAGTTCTAGTTTGGTCACATCACTCCATGAAACATTCTTTTATTCCATTTCAGAACTCCACAGGTCTATCCAAATGAATTTTAGCATGTTCAGATCGGCCTTTTTGTTCTTTTTGGTCAAGAGTGGTATTCGGCAAGATGCCCCAACATGAAGGCCATACTTGTCTAGTGTTCTTTTCATACACTGCTTTGAAATGTTTTTCCTCGTTTCATCGGGTCGTATTGCAAGTCTTTGGCTGTACATTGCAGGTTTTTCTTAGTTGCTCTGATCAAACATTTTATGATATTGTGCTTTTTTTGTTCAACTCCCTCAAAGGTTTTCTGGTACAACACACTTCAAACTAAGGAATAAGGCTGCCAGATGCGTCTCTAGGAACTTTTAATGTCTTGGAAATCTTAATGTAGCCTTAGACTTTCTAATAAAATAAGGCAATTTCTTCTCTATAGTTTTTGTGAGAGCTCTGTTGACTGTGTCATATTAGCGACTCAACTTCAGCACACACCTGGGCTAACCGTATGAATGTGTCACACCCCAAGCTAATTCTGTTTTTTAATAAAGTTTATAAAGGCTTAATTGTGTTTTAAGACAATTTTGTTCCCTACCATAAAAAATAAGTGACTTAAAATGGCAATGTTGAACAGGGGTTGAATAATTATGACACAGGTGTGATATTAAAAAATCCTATAACTCAAAAACATTACATTCTATATTGACATTATAACTTTTAATATGCCATTAAACTGTTGTAGATGCAATTTTTATAAAGTCCTGGATCTTCAGAAAAGCTTGTATTTGTAAAGTACTGCAGTCTCTGGGGGGTTGAATAATTTTGATTGCAACTGTATATATATATATATATATATTTTTTTTTTTAATTATTTAGTTGTGGAAATGGGCTTCCATAATTTCCCTAAGGGGATATTTTGTGTATTTCATTCTGTGTATTCATATTGTACATTCAGTTTTACTATATGTACCTTTTCATTTTAAATTTACCTATTGGTTATTATTAGAATGTCTCTACTGATCACTGATTATTCATATTTGACATTTATACAGTCTGGCTAAAAGCCATCTCGGTCAAAAATGAGATAATGATACTGAGTGAATGCTCCTGACACATAGTACACGTCCATCAAATACTTTTACTTCAGACTCGCTAAATTCTAGCCTCAGCCCAATCAGAAGTACCGGTACTTACATAGAAACGCGTCAAAGAAATGCGTCAGATGGATTTAGGGGCTTTTGCATCTGAACTCTTCATATTATATATATATATATTTATATATATATATATATATATATATATATATATAGGTATATAGGTATAGATAGATAGATAGATAGATAGATATAGATATAGATATATAATTATATCTTGTATTTTCCTTATTCCCCTTTTTCTGTTTGCAAATAAATCATCATCGCTGTATAATTTTATCAGTTTATTTAGTTCATATCCCTAAACTGTGGTATCAGAGTAGGGGCCTAAATTCATAGTCGAGAGACACCAATTAAAGGAACCTGGTGCTCCGCCCTTCAGAGTTTAGGTCAGACCAGCCTAAGAGGGCAGGGGTGCTATAATAATAATAATAATAATAATAATAATAATAATAATAATAATAATAATGACTTTAAAATATATAATTTCAACATTTACTCGTTACTCTCCCTATCCAGTCCTTTTACAATTTTGTACAATTTTAAGTTAATGAAATGATCAACATTATTTTCAAACATAACTAACTAAAATAATGTTTGCAATTTAAAAAAAGTTTAATTAAATATTCTTTTTAATACTGCACCATGTATTTAGAAGTTATTAATATCATTATTTTTGTTTTCCAGCTTGTCTGCCTGTTCCTGACATCAGAGACAACAGAGACTGTGCTTCATCACAATTATCACACCAGAATTGTTCATTGTTGTGTTCAGTGGTGAATGTGAGTGATGTGAGTCTCTCCTGGTACAAAGGAAACAGTTTATTGTCCAGCATCAGTGTGTCTGATCTCAGCATCAGTCTCTCTCTACCTCTGGAGGTGGAATATCAGGATAACAACACCTACAGCTGTGTAATCAACAATTCGTTCACTAACAAGACTCAACATCTCAACATCACTGAACTCTGTTACACATGTGCAAGTATGTTGGTATTTATATTAACTTTGATTAACTGAGCTGATCTCTCAGTTGCAGTGCTGAGCTGCTGACAGATGTTTGATAGTGTTTGTTTTAAATCAGACGTACAGATTGAGTCACAATAAATGGCTAATTTTGTCCATTACAGGTCAGGGTCACTTCTTGTTTTATATTGTGCTGATGTCTACTGTTGCTGCAACTCTGTTGATTTTAGCTGCAGTCGGGATGATCTGGATCTGCAGAAAATGCAGAAAAACAGACCAAGAAGGCAAGTGTTTCCTACTGCTGATGTATCTGTTGTAAAATTTATATTATTGGCTTTAAAATAATGTGCAAAATGTATTTCAGAGAAATCAAATCTCAAACATTGGTTTATTTAGTGTTTAGTGTTTATTAACTCTATCATTAATGCTAAAACAGTTCAGTCTCATGAAGCAGAGATAACGTATGCTGACCCGACATTCTACAAAAGAAAAGCAAAGAAATCGGTAAGAATGTATTTTTGTGTATAGGGTGTTTTTGTGTAAATTTACTTCCCATATAGTATCCTCCTAATCAATGGCAGTAACATCCATTTTTTTTTTATTATTTATTTATTTTTATGTATGATATATCTTGTATTTTGTAATGTTTGCTTATTTTGTTGTGTCTTATACTTTGTCAGTTTAGGTTGTGTTAAGAGATAAATGACACTTAGATTCAAAATAAAATTGAAAAGTAAAAAAAAAAAAAAGGCCCAGTGGTTTGATAATTTTTATGCATTATCAAATCAACATTAAACTGCTAAAATGAATTGATATGCAAGTGAATATGTGGAAGTAAGACAGATGATCAGTAATGTTCTTTAATAATACATTTGTGAACATGCTTGTTTTCTTTCAGAAAGTTCAAGAACAGGAAGAGGTGGTTTATGCAGGAGTTGCTGTGAGACGCTGATCTAACATTGTGTTTTAGGATTTGCAGTTTTCTACTGCTCAAATATGGGATATAATATATGTTCTATATGCGAATATAAATATAAGCAAATTAAATATTGCGCAGAAGTGCAATCAAGTATGGCTGCTTATTTACTCTGTGACATCTGATCTGCCTCACAGGGTCAATATGGTAGTTAGAAATGATAGGGGTGGGCTATAATGATAGTGACGTAATAGACGTCTGAAAGTGGAATTGTTCTGATCCAACCTGATCTAATGACAATTGGTAAATTTTTGATGCGGTTGCACTAATTTGTATGATTTTGGCTAGATTGTATATATTTTACAATTCGTATGAATTTGTAAGAATGACGTACACCCAACCCCGCCCCTAAACCTACCCGTCACTGAAAGCGTATGAGTGAGGTTGTACGAATTCGTACAAATTAGCCACCTTGTAAAATACGTACGAATTGGTCATGAAATAGTATTGTCTGATCCCATTAACTGTGGCTGTTTTAGAATCACTGTTTATATTTGTATAGTTTACATCTTTAGAAAATCATACAAACATTTTGCCATAGTTATTATGTACAGACAGTCCTGTGCATCTCTCTTGATGGATCCAGAGGGTCCAATACAAGAGCTCTCTTTTTTCTTTGCTATGACCCTTTATTTTGTAAACATTCTTAAAAAGTTCTCTTTTTTATCGCTTTGTGCTTCATTCCTTTTGTACTATATTTAAATAAAGGTGTTGATATATTCTCTGGTGTTATTATTGTGATCTGTATGGAAAGCACATTATTGCAAACACCAACCCAACACAACATATGTTTTTGAACACACGGCTTCCAGAAAACATTGTTGTGGCCCCCCTAACCCTCTGGGCCCATGTATGCAGATATGATAAAATCCTTTCTTTATCCAGATTTGACTAATAATAATGCAGAAACTGACACTTACTAACTAAAAAAAAAAGAAAAAACAGTTAATAAAAAGTTGTCCTTAATAAAATCAAAATATATATTATTTCAGTATATTATTTTGACTAAAAATAATGTTCCCAACAACTGCTGAATACACAGCCATGTTTATATATACAGTGCCCTCCACTAATATTGGCACCCTCGGTAAATATGAGCAAAGGCAGCTGTGAAAATAAATCTGCATAGTTTATCTTTCATACAATCATTGTATGAAATGATTGTATGACAGTCTGTACTACTTCCTGTTTCCTGTTTCCTGTGCTGCAGAGTGGTGTGCGTTTGTAGCTTCCTGGAGCTTTGTTTTTCTGTAGAAATCTTACTATTACTCTCTGTTGATTAACGTGATAAAATATAGCTTGATTCCCACCAGATTTCTGATAGTATCCATCACGCTAGTCTGATTGAACTGATTGTTCGCTTTTATTCTATAACCGTGAGTGCAACGCCGTGCTGTGCATTAGCATTCCGTTTGCCGGTTAGCCTGCCATTCGTGTTTGCATTTAGGTTTTTATTCACGTCTACTACCGCTTTACTTTTTGTTCTCTTGCTCTCGTTGATTGTTAATTTTTATTCTATAACTGTGCGTGCAGCGTGCGTACACCGTGTTAGCATTCCATTAGCTGGTTAGCTTGCCATTCGCGTTTCCTTTCTCGTTTCTATCCGCGTCTACTGCAGTATTCCTTTATTTCTCTCGCTTTGTTGTGTTCTCCCCCTGCCTTTCTCTTCACGAGTTCATCAAACAACAGTGGTGAGTTGAAATCCTTCTACAACCACGGTGAGTAATAGCTTCTTCTCCTTTTATTGTTGTCTGCACCGCTTGCCACATGTATAGCTTATTTATCTCTGTCGGCAGTAAGGGACTTACATTTGATAAATGCAAGGAAATAAGTTAGGCTGACAGAGAAGATTTCAGAACTAGAGACACGCATCCAAACTTTAATAGAGGATAGTAAGAATGTGAAGGCCTTAGATACAGCTTTGGATGCAACTAGCCCGGGAATCCTGTACATTGTTCGGTTCTGATAACTGTTTGTGTATCATTAGCCACCCTTTATAAGATGTTTGAGTTCTATGTTTTGTGTCCGGTCTCATCTATGTGCATGTGTTTTGCTGCCTTCCTGTGCTATCATTGTGGATTATATTAAAGACTCACCTTATTACCAAGATTTCACCTTATCCTTGTGCGAACACGTCCTTCCTACACGTGTTGTGACAGAAGACCAGCCCAGCAAAAGGACCTTTAAACAAAAGTAAGCGGCATGCTTCCCCATGTTTTTGTTTTCTGTTTTTTGTAAGTTTTGGTTTTATTTGTTTCATTATGAATGAGCGACCATGAGCCCATCAATGAGCCCATCATGTCCAGGTGTGAGAGCCAGCAACATCGCTTGTGACGGAGGAGTTATCAGTGGAGCACGAGGATGCTGAGAAAAGCCACGCCCACTGTACCTCCGCTGGGGGTGAGCTAAAACTGGAACTGGGACTAATGGACCTAATAAATATTGAGGAGGATATATATGCAGACATGCCCCCTCTTATTCCACCATCATCAGAACTGTCAATTGATACTGAACCCTGCCCTGATCTGTTTGCCTGCCTAAATTTACCACCAACCCTCCCTCTTTTGCATCATCCACTCATCCCTACCTCAGCCACACCACCTCTGTCTCCTGGCAGCCTCTTTGCTCACCCTCAGCCCACCATCTGTTCGCGGACAACGACACCAGTGACTCTGCCCCGGCTCCTGGCTCCCTCATCTCAACCGTCACCTGTCTCCCCACCAGCTCCACTGGGCTCCCTTCCGGCTCCACCTTGGTTGGTCGTTGTCCTGCCATCACCTCAGGACCTACCATCATGGCTGCGGCCTGGATCTCACTTGGCTCCTCCTGCTCCGGGTCCCTTTTGTCTCCACCCGGCCCCTCCCGCCGAGTTTTTGTTATCCTCCTCCCATGAGTCCATCCTCTGCCAGAGCCTACTCCTACACTGACTTTCTGTTGCCATCCCACGTCCACTCCTTTGTTTTTGTTTTCTTCTACGGCGCAAGGTCCCGCCTTCCAGGAGGGGGGAGTAATATCACCCCCTGTGGACTGTTTATGTTGGTTTCTTCCTCTTGTGCCCATATTTGGTTCTTCCTGCTTTCATTGTGTCAGGATTAGTTTACTCATTTCATCTGTTTTGTGTATCGTTAGCCACCCAAGTTGTTTGAGTTCTATGATTTGTGTCTGGTCTTGACTATGTGCACGTGTTTTGTTGCCTTCCTGTGCTATCATTGTGGATTATATTAAAAACTTTTGTATTTCACCTTGTTCTTGTGTGAATACATCATTCCTAATAACACTTACTCAGTGATGCACCCACTGAGCAACCTGATGAAAGTGCTGTAGTTATTGGCGATTCTATTGTATGGAACGTGAAAATAGAAACACCAGCCACCATAGTCCAATGTTTACCGGGAACCAGAGCGTCTGACATCTTAGCAAATGGCCTGGCAAATTTTAAAAGTGCTGGCTAATGTTAAATGAGATTGTAAGTCATATTCAGAGTTCAGCTCCAACCCTAATAAAAAAACTTACCTGCTTGTAGCTTCCTAGTAACCCTTCAGACCTTGAGTAGCTTGTTCAGGTGTGTTTGATTAGGTTTGAAACAAAACTCTCCAGGACCGACATTTGCCATCCCCAGCATATAGTCTTAGAGTTTGCACTTGACTAACTGGGGCCCAGGTCAGGAAGCAGCTGCCTCACGTCACCAAAATCAGTTAATTCTCAGCACATAGAGACCCTTTCACCTAGATATGATGCTATAGAGGAACAGACTGTGTCTGTTCCCCGATCTAAAAAATACAATAAACGTTTAAACCAATTTAGGAGTAACAATCTAATTGATGTTCAACAAATAAAAAATGTACATAATACAGAGAAACAAGTGATAAAGCTTGGCCTATTGAATATCAGGTCCCTTTTTACAAAAGCATCATTGATCATAACCTAGATGTGCTCTGTTTGACAGTAACCTGGCTAAAAACAGATGATTACATTATCCTAAATGAGTCTACTCCCCAAGATTACTGTTATAAAAATGAGCCACGTCTAAAGAGTAAAGGGAGAGGTGTTTCTACAGTTTCTCAGAGAACGAGTTTCATGTATAACTCATTTGAGGTAATGGTGCTTCATATAACATTATCCAGAGAAACAAGTGTCAATGTCCCCCGTGACATCTGTACTTGCTACTGTATACAGGCCACCATACAGACTTTCTTAAAGAATTTGCTGATTTTAAGTTAGTGTTGGTTACAGATAAAGTCTTAATAGTGGATGTAAGTGTTGTTTCTGAGATGTTCTGTATATTTGTTTCATAATTAATTCTTTGTAATTAACTCCTTAATTGAAGAGAGCTACAGTGGGTGACTTTAACATCCTCTCAGCTCTCAGGCGGCGCGGCCTCTGGAGGGTACTCAGGCTCTGGAGGACTAGATGGGACCAGCGAAGACGTGGGAGGGCTGGACAGGACCAGCAGAGACAAAGGATAGAGCCTAGAGAAATCACCACCCATAGGGATCGTCAGATCCATAATGTCCCTCTGGCACATGTGGCTTGCCATATTAGAGGCATGCGGCCTAGAGCGCGGAGCAGAGGCAGGCTGACTTGGGCGCGGGGTGGCGGCAGGCCGACTTGAGCACGGGGCTGCAGCCGGAGTCAGAGAGCGGGCCGCAGTTTCTGGGCTGAGGATGAGGGAGGAGCTCTGGAGGACTTTGGAAAGCAAGGGAGGAACGGAGGGAGTAAGCCTCTTGGAGCAGCAGGTGAAGGACACTGGCTGGTGGTGAGCTGGAGTGTCCGCGTGTTTTCGGATGGGGGGAAGATTTGAATCCTCCACATCGACATAGAAGTTGGAGATACTGAGAGCAAGGACATAGTTAATAAATTCCACTACAGGTCTGCGGCAATCATCAGGAGTCACGGAACAAAACAACTTGTCGTCTTTTAGCCCCATCTAAAAACGTGTTAATCATCGAGTCGCTCCAGCTCACCAGATGTAACACGCTCAGAAATTCCTCCACATACTGCTCCAAAGGCCTGTCCACCTGCTGGATGTTGTAGGGCAGCGTTTCTCAACTCCAGTCCTCGCGCCCCCCCCCACTATGCTAATTTTGAATGTATCTCTTATCACGTACGGCAATTGTTCTATTCGACTGTAAGTGCCCTGCGAAGTGGACATCACCTGGATATTCCGCCATGATTCCGGTTCGAAACGAGTGTATACGTTCCATTCAAAGGGCATTAAAGAGTGCGAGAGGTGAATTTAAATTGTATTTATTTACAGAGGTATATGATGTCACATTTCACACTTCTCTAGTAAGTTTCGTCTGTGTGTGAAGACGCTGCAGGCAGCGGCGCAGAGCAAATCCATAAAGGAACGTTCCGAAGTGAAGCAAACTCAGGGAGCAGGGAGCAATGAACACTATGTAGGGATCATGTCAATCGGAACACAGTTCATGCACGTAGCTCATGATAACGAGCTGGTTATCTGAATCAGGTGTGTTAACTAGAAGAGACACGCAAAATAAGCATAGCGGGGGGGGCGCGAGGACTGGAGTTGAGAAACGCTGTTGTAGGGTATCAGAGCGAATCAGACAAATGGAAGATTCGATCAGAGCATTTGGTTGAAACCAAAGAGCCAAATTCCACAAAGGGGCCCAGAACCACATCATAAATCTGTCCAGGATACCCTGGCGCCAGCCAGCCTGAAGTAAGCCTAACCAACTAACTTTCACAGCTTTGAACAACTTGCAACATTAAAACAAAAGAACACAATTATTGATAATCCCAACTCAGGAAGGAGATTGTCAATATTGGGGTGAGAAACCCAAGATTAATGGTCAAAGATGCAGCACATCAGGACCATCACATGAGGAAACTTTGTTGGGTGGTGCTCCCCCACCCAAGACAAGAACCAGACCAAGTTCCTTCTAAATTTTTTTTAGCTATTGGTTTAACCATTGCTTTT
>NW_026129709.1:11118-38993 GCF_022985175.1 Labeo rohita | reverse complement strand
AAATGTGGTACAGGAAATCAGCCCAGTATAAGATTTTTCCCAGCCTTGATCTATTTAGCATACCAGTGTCATTCAAATGCAAAGGTGCTAAACAAAAGGCACAGTTGTACCTTGAGCTTAGACTTCACACTTAACTTGGGAAACCTGCCAGATGCTCAGGAAATGTATAAAGACAAAAGGTTACTGTCTCAGGGCTTGGGCTGTCTGCTAAATCACAATATACATAACCTTTTAGAAATTTGTAATCCAACACTCTGATGCTACTTAATGCTGAATATTTCCTTTGTTAATTGTGCTGATTGTTAAATTGTAAAATGATAAATAAATAATAATAAAAAAAGAGCCACATGGTCAGTGTCACTCATTAGTGACCTAGAAATACTGTAGTGCAGAATATTTCTTCTTCATATTGCAAGATTTGTTTTAAAAATTGTTACTAATGCTTTTAGACCTTAGACTAAATAAACACTGGAGTCTAATGTAATGTAATGATTTTACATGCATTTTACCTTTTGGCAAATGATATTTTTTTCTCACTTAAGTTTGGTCCATCACCTTTTGATTGGACACTTTTCATAGACACAGAGCTGAAAACATTTGAGCCTGATATTTCACTAAAGACACAAAGACAGGGAAAAATAAATACTTTGGGGGGGACACTTTAGTACACTTTAGTACACAAGGTGCCTCTATCCTATGTAAAGATGTTTGGTGTTTACAGTTCAGTCAAGTCAAGTCACCTTTATTTACATAGCACTTTATACAATACAGATTGTGTATTGTGTGGCTCTAAAAAGAGGACAATAGCAAACAGTCAATTTTTCAGTCACTGGTTCAGTCAAGACATAATCTGCCAGTTCCGTTCATTTCTCTCCCAATAGTGTCTGTGCAGTCAGGTTAATTGTATTGTCAACAATTAAACAAATTGTTGACAATACAAAAACAAAAAAACATTCAAACTATAATGACATAGTGCTTTGCACACTTTTTTCTTGATGTTTGATCAACTTGGAAGAAAAACAAAGAAACTTAAAAAATCTTGTTACCGGAGTCAAAAACCATATCATAGACACTAAGATACAAGTAACATGCTGGTTCCTCACCATGCAAGATTTTTCCATGCGTGGATTCCCCCAGCGCCGCACCCTTTTGTTAGGGGGTTTTACACATTATAATATAAACTGCCCTTTTGTCAGCTATGCAAGTAGAATGAAGGAAAATTCTCACCATCTATTTCCTCAAATCTATGATTGAACACTAAACAGGAGATTTTCCGGCCTACCCAAGTTGTTTTTCCTGAAACACAACCTTTGTACGGACTTGCTCGAGTCAAGTCACCTTTTTTTCTATAGCACTTTATACAATACAGAGTTTCAAAGCAGCCTCATATTAATAGACAGGAACAGAAAATCAATGATGCAAGCTTCATCAAATACGAGAGCAATGTAAATTCTGATGTAAAGCAGCTCAAATAAGATAACAGTCCCATCACTCAGCTCAATTTAATTCAAGTATTCTTCTCTTCCCAATAGTTTCAGTGCTGTCAAATTGATGATATTATGGAACACTGAATGGCTTTTAGACTCCAGCTGAGCAAGCCAAAGATGACAGTGGCAAAAAACCCAAACCTTGAGATAAACTATAGGCTCAGACAGGAGACCCATTCTCACCTTTATGATACCCTTCATGAACACTTTGCAATCTCAATAAATTCTGGCAATGAGCAAGTATATTATCTGACTCAGTTAATTGCCAATACTGAGAAAAAAATACAATTAAATTAAAAACACTGTTTTAAAGCTTTTGTTTAAAGGAAAAAATGGAAAATTCAGAAAAGGATTCTCTAAAAAGAGACTTACCCATGTTCCTCTGGAAGACTCATCTCAGACAGAGAGTCCTTTCCTCAGCCCCCTGAGATACTGCAGCTAAGCAGCCAGTGCAAACATCAGCACTTGTTTGTGAAAAATATCAGCTGTTCAGCATCACCTGGAGATAACAATGTTACTAAGATGAATAACATGGCAATTTAGAGGGACAAATCAAAAAGAAAAAAATACACTTAACTTCACAGTCCGATACAACAGACACACAGGGATTACGGACACATAGGACGTAAAATGAATGTTTAAACATAGGCTAATAACACTAAAACCATAAAGAAAGAAATAACTAAGTAATATTAATAAATAGATAAGAGCAATTAGTTGCACAGTATATGAAGAGTTCAGATGCAAAACCAGCTAAATCCATCTGACGTATTTCTTTAAAAATTAGCATTTCTTTAAAAATTAGCATTTCTTTCTGGCTACTTTGTATAGGTTTCTATGTAAGTACTGCTACTTCTGATTGGGCTGAGGCTGGAATTTAGCGAGTTTGGAGTAAAAGTATTTGATGGACATGTACTATGTGTCAGGAGCATTCAATCAATATCATTACCTCATTTTTGACCGAGATGGCTTTTAGCTGGTTTTGCATCTGAACTCATCATATATAGACCAGATCATCATTCATTTATTTAATAAAGTAATGGCAGATCGTATAAAAGATTTTTTTTTTTTAATTTCTTGTTGCTATGGGTACCCTGTATCATCTGCCTAAAGCGAGTTTTTCGAATTCATGTTGAAGAGGGTGAGTCCTGAGCTATTTGTTTGCTACTAACATTGATAACAAACAATATTTTACTTTCTGTATTGAAATCTTTATAAACTCTTACATTTACTTTATTGTTGCATCATAGTGTTTTTGAATTTTACCTAATTTTCATTACTCCTAAACAGAAAATGTAAAAAAAAAATTCTCTAAGATGTGTCACAGTAATTAATTATTGAATATGTATAATGTATACTAAACGTAATGTGATATGCTATTTGAGGTTAAAGAGCTGGCTGTCTGGTGCAGCCATAACAACCTGGAGCTTAACACGCTCAAAACAGTAGAGATGACAGTAGACTTCAGGAAGAACCCCCCTGCACTCCCCCCTCTCACCATCATGGACAGCACTGTAATGACAGTGAAGACATTCAGATTCCTCGGCAACACCATCTCTCAGGACCTGAAGTGGGACATCCACATTGACGCAATTGTCAAAAAGGCCCAGCAGAGGCTGTTCTTCCTTCGTCAACTGAGGAAGTTCAACCTGCCTCAGGAACTACTGAAACAGTTTTACACTGCCATTATCGAATCCGTCCTCTGCACCTCAATAACTATCTAGTTCAGCTCAGCTACCAAATCTGACCTCAGAAGACCGCATCAGACAGTCCGGACTGCTGAGCGAATTATTGGTACAACCCTTCCTACTCTCCAAGAACTGTACTTATCCAGAGTGAGCAAAAAGGCTGGCAAAATCACTCTGGACCCCTCACATCCAGCACATTCCCTCTTTGAACTGTTGCCATCCGGTCGACGCTACAGAGCACTGAGCACCAGAACAGCCAGGCACAGGAACAGTTTCTTCCCTCAAGCAATCCATCTCATGAACACTTCACAATAAACGCGGAACACACTACGCTATTATACATTCACTTATCCAGTTATACATACTTATTTACACTTCTAATTGCACCTTACGTACATAGTTAATTGTTTATTTTGTATTTTGTATATTGTAAAGTTATTGCTATTTTTGCACATTGTTTGTCTTGTATAATATTGTATATTGTTCTTTTTATTATGTCTTTTTTTGTGTCTGGTCCTGTCACTGTCATTCTATTGCACTGTGGAGCTTCTGTCACTACAACAAATTCCTAGTATGTGTAAACATACATGGCAATAAAGCACATTCTGATTCTGATTCTTCTATTTAAACCCAAAAAAAATATTTACCTAAAAGGTAAATATATTATTCAGATAAAACCAAATTAAATGTTGGACGTTCAGCTACCTAACTGTAAATGTTTGATTTCGTTGAGATCTTAACTTCCTGTAAGTTACTGTCTGTAACCCTTTCAATTTCACTTCACATTTACCAATGCAAGTTTTCTATATGATTTGAAGTGATAAAAGCAGACAAAAAAAAAAAAAAAAAAAAAAAAAAGGGAGAAAAATCATTAAGAAAATTAATTATTCATTTTAATAATCTTCATGTTTTAACATGCGTAGTCAGGGGCGATTCTAGGTTTTTCATTTTGGGAGGCTCAGCCCCCAATGAGAATTTTTAGAAAGAAGTAGTTTTAAAAAGTATGCGTTCATATGTGTTAAGGGCTTCAGTCACCTGAAGGAAACAGCTGTGATATGACTAGGGGTGAATAGTAGATTGTTCCCCCATGATATTTTGTAAAATGTATTTATGACAAAGAACTACACAGATGCAGATATTATATCGATATAATCTATCGATAAACACACACCTTGTCCTCTGTTTCTCGCTCTGCACCGCCGCGGTCTGCGGATTGAAGAACGCGCCTAAAGAAAGATGGGGAGGAGCCGACAGTTTATGGAGCTGATTTTTTTTAAGGGGGCTGAGCAGTCATTTTAAATGGCGTAGCGACGCCAATGTGCGTATCAAACGGTTTAATATCCAGCTGCATCTTGGCCGTCGGAGCTACTTCTGGAACTTTGAATTTAAATCATGCTATGACTGTAACCAAAATAAATGTAACAATGGAAGTATTAAAGCGTACTTGCAGTCAAGACTAGAATACCCAAGACTTCGTATAGTTTTATATGGGGAAAGATGCCAGACTCATTCTGGCCGCGAAGTCCCGCCTTCTTCAAAAGTCTGTTTTTTTTAAACGTTATAAATACGTTTTTTCACAACGTTACAGAAACGTTTTTACAACGTTTCCTTCCAACGTTTTAAAGACGTACTTACCACGTACAAACTGGTAGGCCAACTTCACATGCTGCCGTCAAAATGTTTTCTTTACGTTGTTAAATCTGAATATTGATCTTATTAAAAGCACTTGTTTACATTAAACCTTACTTGTAGCGTTGCTGACCTCGTCGATTTTATAAGCCAAGGTTAACATATGTAGGCCTAATAATTTATACTACACAAAATTCGTATTTATTCACAAAATATAAAAAGTAACATGATATGGGTAGTTCACAGAAATAAATCAATCAATCAATAAACAAGACAAATGCATAAATATATACCAATAAAACAAAATTGTTCCAAATAAAGTACAACATATGAAAATTATGCAATGACTAGCAAATTTGAATATGAGCACAAAGTCCAAGAAATTTCAGTTCATACATATTTTAACAGGAAAAAGCAGAATTTCATTTGTAAAATGTAAAATACTCAATTTCAGCTAGTTGCAAATGATTTTACTGCAATCTTATTACTCGTTTGCACTAAAACTAATGCTTATATTTTTAGGGATTTTTTAACAAAAATTACAGGTATATGGGATCCAATTTATAACTTGTTTAAATAATATAATAAACATTTTATAATGGCTATTGTTATTCAATTAATAATATTGTATAATACTGGCATACCTGAGATTTTAAAATGTATGTATGTATGTTAGCGATTATTCAGCTTTCATTGTAGGTTACATTGTTATGCCAGTAGGTGGCAGTAAGAGACCGTCTTAATGACTTAGTTAGAATAAGTAAAAATATATATATATTTTAATGCTTAAGAGCAATTAACATTCATATCATAAATATGACACATTCCCCATTCTTGCAATATTTGTGTTAATGTTCCTGAGTAATATCTGCATGCACCAAATTCTGAGAACAAATAATATGCTAGTAGACAACAATCCATATGCGAAGTCTGGTGTTGTTACGTGGTTGCTGGTGCTGGATGGAAGACAGGATACAACGTACGACACAAATCTTATTTTAATTACTTCCAAGAGGAACAGGCAGGAACACAGAGCGATATCCACACACACTGAAGACACTAATCAACAATAAAGACCGACAAGGGGAGTGAGGCACAAAGAACACTATATACACAGAAACAGGGGACTAATACAAAACCAAGAGGGGGAGCAAACGGAACAAACCAAAAGAACAAGAAACACTGGGGGAAAAAAACACTAGGAGACATGTAACATTACACCCCCCTCCCGGTAGGTGCGTCCCGCACCGTAACAATACAACTGGGGAGGGAGGGTGGGTGCCCTGGAGGCTGATACGGGACAGGAACATAGTAGCCAGGGAAAGCCTCCAGGGCGGATCAGGGAGCTCAGGAGGCCATGGTGGATCAGGGAGCTCAGGAGGCCATGACTGGATCAACAGTTCATGAGGCCATGGTGGATCAGGGAGTTCAGGAGGCCATGACTGGACCAACAGTTCATGAGGCCATGGTGCATCAGGGAGTTCAGGAGGCCATGGCTGGACAGACAGTTCAGGAGGCCATGGCGGATCGGGGAGTTCAGGGAGCCATGGCCTACTTGATTCAGTAGCTGCAGCTGCAACTTGACGTGACTCAGAAACTTGACTTAACTCAGGAACCGCAGCTGTAACTTGACTGGACTCAGAAACTTGACTTGCCTCAGGAAACGCAGCTGCAATTTGACTTGATTCAGTAGCTCCAACTTGACTTGACTCGGGGAACACAGCTACAACTTGACTTGGCTCAGGAAGGCTGGGTGGAACCAGCGGAGGCTTAGGAAGGCTGGGCGGAACCAGCGGAGGCTCAGGAAGGCTGGGTGGAACCAGCGGAGGCTCAGGAAGGCTGGGCGGAACCAGCGGAGGCTCAGGAAGGCTGGGCGGAACCAGCGGAGGCTCAGGATGATCAGGGGAGATAATTGGAGCCGTGAACTCCATTGGGATTGCCCGGTCCATAATGTTCATTCCAGTTATCATGACTGGGGACTCAGGCTTGGTGGCCATCTTGGCTGGGGACTCAGGCTTGGCGGCCATCTTGGCCAGGGGCTCAGGAACGGAGGCCATCTTGCGAGCAGGCTCTGGCGTGGCGGCCATCTTGCGTGCAGGCTCTGGCGTGGCGGCCATCTTGCGAGCAGACGCTGGCGTGGCGGCCATCTTGCGAGCAGACGCTGGCGTGGCGGCGGCCTGAGGTGCTGGGCTGAGGACCATCGTGGAACTAAGGTAGACTTGGGGACACGCAGAAGACAAGGAGGGTGTGAGGTCGCTGGAGTGATATGTGGAGGGCTTTGGCTGTTGGTGAGATGGGGCGACGGCATGTTTCCAGATGGGAGGAGGATTACCATCCTCCACCATGACTTGGAACGAGGAACCACATAAATCAAGAACAAAATTTATAAACTCTGCTACAGGACGGTAGCAATCATTAGGACTTATCAATCGAAACAAACTATCATCTTTGAGTCCCATCTGGAAACATGCGTTAACCATCTTGTCGCTCCATCTCACCAGATGGTAAACACTCAAAAACTCCTCCACATATTCTTCCAGCGAACGCTCACCTTGTTGCAGGTTTAGGAGGAGGTCATCAGCCCAGGTCATCCTTTTGTTTTTGGTCGGTCTTTTCTGTTACGTGGTTGCTGGTGCTGGATGGAAGACAGGATACAACGTACGACACAAATCTTATTTTAATTACTTCCAAGAGGAACAGGCAGGAACACAGAGCGATATCCACACACACACTGAAGACACTAATCAACAATAAAGACCGACAAGGGGAGTGAGGCACAAAGAACACTATATACACAGAAACAGGGGAGTGGCTACAAACGAGACAACGAGGGGAAGTCCAAATATGGTCAAGACTAAACCAAACTAATACAAAACCAAGAGGGGGAGCAAACGGAACAAACCAAAAGAACAAGAAACACTGGGGGAAAAAAACACTAGGAGACATGTAACAGGTGTGGAAGGTGGATCTGAAACTGACTTCTGTCCAGGTTGACACAGCATCTCTTGTTTATCTGTCTTCAGAAACTGCCCTGAAATACAATTTTAACATTAACAATGATTGTTATTAATATAACATGAGTCTCTTACATTCACAGTGCTCAGTACTTTATTATTATTATTATTATTATTATTATTATTATTATTATCTGTGTCTTGTTTTCTCGGTATGTTGGACCCTACGGTGGCCGAGAGAGCTCAACATGCTGCAACTTAAGAAAAAACATGCAAACAGAAAAAAACGACAACAAATTAAGAAAACATCTTCATCAGTTTGACACAAATACGAAAACGCACTGCAAATTCTCACAACACAACCAAACACACAAACGCGCTGCAAACACGGGAACGCACTGCAATCACACAAATGCGCTGCAAATAGCACGGACCACAACGGAAATGTTTCATGGGGACCTCAAAAAGTGACGAACCCAGCTGGGACCTGAATTTTGACCTGATTTTAACCATTAATAAAGTGTTGCAGGGTTTTTTTTTTTTTTCGTGAACTTTGAACATTATATTTATTTGCATATATTTATTTATTTATATATTTATTTGCAATTAATTTAATAACGTTAAATTAATTGCAAATAAATATTTGCAGTTAAGTGTGTAATTCGTCAGATTAGTCTAATAATATCCAAAAGACCAATGAATCGTATGATCAGGATGTTAAACAAAATAATCAGGTCCAGATATTGAACATTTATTTTTCTATTGCCCTTATGCTATTTCATTTTGGACTGGCTTTAAAATAGACATAACAAAGAAATTAAGCAAACCCCTTAATTTAGATTTTTATGATATTTTACTTTGTTTTCAAAACCCCTCTTTTTCTGATAAACAGGTTTATATTGTAAATATCTTAATTATCTTAGCAAAGTTTTATATTCACAAGTCAAAAGTAAGTCAGAAGAAACCATTATATATTACATTTTGTAACACTGATCTTAAAATTTGCCTTGAAACCCTCTCTAATATGAGATCTCAAAATAAGAAGCTCATAAAAACAAAACAAATTTTAAAGCTTTTCAAATTTATGTAACTGCCCTGGAATTTCCTTTTTTGTTTGTGTTCATTTTTTGTGTTTTCTCTTTCTGCTGTTATTTATTTATTTTTTTGCAGTTGAATTTGCAATTTGAAATTTTGCCTTGTTTTTTAGTTTGATGATAAAAATGAATTAAATAATAATAATAATAATAATAATAATAATAATAATAATAATAATAATAATAATAATAATAATCACGTCCCAGCTGGGTTCGTCACTTTTTCAGGTCCCCCTGAAACATTTCCGTTGTGGTCTGTGCTAGTTGCAGTGCGTTTCTGTGTTTGGTTGTGTTGTAAGAATTTGCAGCGCGTTTCCGTATTTGTGTTTGTGTTGCGAGGATTTGCAGCCCTGTGTTGTCAAACTGATAGAGATGTTTTCTTAATTTGTTGTCGTTTTTTTCTGTTTGCATGTGTTTTCTTAAGTTGCAGCACGTTGAGCTCTCTCGGCCACCATAGGACCCCTCTGTAGGTTGCTGTATACCAAGTGTCCTCAGTGCAGAGTTAAACGAGATGGCCTTGTAGGACATACAAGATTTAAAAATATATATATATATTTATTTGTAATAAATGGCAATGTATGTTTGAGGTTTTACTTTTTAGTCAGATGGTTCATAGCGCTTTGGAGATGCTCTTCAACAGGAGGTCTACTCCAACTCTAGTGCAGTACTGCCATCAGCATGGAAGAATCTAATTTTAGGAACATAAACAATTTGTCACAGAGCCAACAATATGTAATATACAATGTCAGAATTATTAGAAATAAACAAAGTAGAATATAGGTGAAATGCAGAAAAGAGAACAATATGAAGAATACTTCAATTTAGTAATCTTTATACAATATCACTTACAGTTTGGAAGTCAAATCCTTCTTAAAATGACTAATAAATAACTTACTGACGCTCCTGAAAACACAGTACAATTTTGATCAATATTTTTTTAGCGTGGTCAAAACGTTTTTTAAATCGTTTTAGCTAATTTTCACGCTCCATGTAAGTGAGGTCACCGATAAACACTCTAGCCCATACTTTTAGGTTAAATAACGTTAGTTTACCTCCGTTCATCCACTGACAAATTGCCAGCAATATTTACAAAACTATAAAAACCTATCATCTACACATAATATGTGATTTAAAGCGAAAACTATAGTTAGCCTAACGGTTGAGATGCTAACGGACTTTTTCCTAAGACACTAAACCATTTCTATAAAGTAAATATTCAACAGAAACCTGTCTATTACATGTAAGAAAGTGTCAGGAACCGTTGTATGTACTATTTTTTGTAATTTTAGGGACAAAACTTACCGTAAAGCAGTGTAACAGACAGGGACTTGACGCTTGTCGGTTAAGTTGCTGCCCCGTTTCCATGGTAACTCTCTCTCAGCTCCAGTTTAAATGCAACTCGAATGTTCAAAGCGCATGCACGTTTAAAATGCAGCGTTTACATAAATACATACATGAAGTACAATGTACAGATGTCAGAATGACACATAAAATGTCCTGAATCCGAAGTCAGTATAACAGGTTACAATATAAAATATAAAATAATATACTATAATATACTATTAATATAATATAATATAATACAATACAATACAATAATAGCTTTAGAATATTTATTTATTTACTTATTTAACTACTTAACGAAAAACGTACCAGAAATAGTAAACATAGTGTAGAATAAAAGTATGCTATCTATTGTAAAACACATCAAAAACAAACATAACGTACAATGGGAGTTTTGGCACGGTTGTATTTTGGTACTGTCATGACGTTTGTAATAAATAAATAAATAAATAAATCCTTTTTAAACATTTACCCATCCTGTTCATTTGTTTACACCACAGACTGGTTTACACTCTGAGCTGTTAGCTCGTGATGACAATTAACTATGAAACAAAAATAACCGATACGTGGATTATTAGATTCGAATGTACTGTATCTGTTAAATGAGCAGACAACTGAAAGTAAGGATTTGCATTAATTTTAAGACCTTTTGATATTGCTCAGGCTATCTACTGAGTGACTGAATTGCGTAATCACTGTTATTTTGTTTTACTGATATATATATATATATATACTTTATACACACACATATATACTTTTACACATACAGAACGCAGTTTTTGCAAGGTTGTATTTGGGTACTTTCCTGACGTTTTTAAAACGTCTTATTCCAACGTGCATATTACGTTATTTTAACACCTGAATAAAACGTCCCCCGAAAGTTGCAGTTTGGTCTGGTTTCATTTTCGTAGTAGACAAATGTGATAATTACGTTTTTTGACTACTTAAAGAAAACGTACCAGGATGTTTTTTTTACAACGTTTCTAAAACGTTTTATTTTGGTTACATCATTTTATAATAAAGCTAAATTTTCAGCATCATTACAGTCTTCTGTCACTTGATCCTTCAGAAATCTTTCTAATATGCTGCTTTGCTGCTCAAGAAACATTTCTGATTATCATCAATATTTAAAGCAGTTGAGTACATTTTTTTCTGGATTCTTTAATAAATAGAAAGATCCAAAGATCAGCATTTATCTGAAATAAAAAGGCTTTTGCAAAATTATACACTATATTATTCAAAAGCTTGGAGTCAGTGTGTGTGTGCATATATATATACATTATTACAGAATTAATAGATTATAGAAATTAATACTTTTATTTAGCAAGGATGCTTTAGATTGAACAAAAGTGATGATAAAGACATTTATGTTTCAAAAGATTTCTATTTCAGATAAATGCTGTTCTTCTGAACTTTCTATTCATCAAAGAAACCTGAAAAAAATCTACTTAGCTGTTTTCAAATTAATAATAATAATAATAATAATAATAATGAGCAGCAAATTAGAATATAGAATGATTTCTGAAGGATCATGTGACTGGAGTAATGCTAAACATCATATTTGAAATCAATGGAATTAATTACATTTTAATAGAAATATAGAAGATTGTTTCAAATAGAAAATGTTATTTTAAATAGTAAAAATATTTTAAAATGTTATTGTTTTTGCTATACTTTAAATCAAATAAATCCAGGCTTGGTGGGCAGAAAAGACCTCCTGTTAAAAATAGAGAATACATATGTGTTGGAAGGTATATGTGTCCACTAAAAAGTATGTACCTCATCATTTAGGCTACCTCATAATTGTACATACAAACATATGTATGAGAAACTTTCCATTAATATAGAAGAATACAAAGATAATTTGTGACATACACAGAGTTATCCAGCAAAACGTAGCGAAATGATGATTTACTGTGCATGGGTACAGTGATCAGGTTTTTTTTTTATTAAAGATATCATGTGTAAGTGTTTTGTGTGAGGGGCCGGGTAAGTATATATGTGTGAGAGGGATGAAGTGTGTCTGAGTGGGTGAGATGACTGTATTGTGTGGGGGTCAGGGTATAAAAATAAATAAATAAATAAATAAAAATAAAAATTGCATTGTCATAACGTCATAAGACGTAGATATAGATAGTGCACTATCTCTCTATTCACACATGTATGTATGTATATATGTATTTGTGTGTGTGTACACACGCTTATGTATGTACACACACGTATGTATACACAGACAAACACAGTGCACTGATTCTTACGTTCTTACGATGCAATAAAATTAATGCTGAATGAAGTTTTTATATATATATATATATATATATATATATATATATATATATACTTGGATGTGGGTGGGGTTGGATGTCCACCGCAGGCCCTAAACACACTGAAATTGTTTTTTACAGTTTATGACTGAAACGATTTTATTCTCTTTTTATTCTCTTCTTAGATTATTGTAAAGCCTTTGACTCCCTGGAGCATGAGTTTTTGTTACAGACCCTTCATAACGTGGGATATGGTGACTTCTTTTGTAAGTCTATTAAAATGCTTTATACTAATTGCAATAGCTCTATCAAACTCAGCAGCGGTACCTCTCCTAGATTTACTCTGAATCGGGGAGTCAGGCAGGGATGCCCAGTCTCCCCATATCTGTTTCTGATAGCCACCGAACTTCTCGATTTGTATATCAGAGAAAGCCCTTTAAAAGGAATAACTGTTGATGGTACTGAAGTGGTAATAAGTCAGTTAGCTGATGGCACTGTTTTGTTTTTAAAGGATGCCTCTCAGGTTGCTGTAACATTAGAGACTCTTAAGCCCTTTTCTAAAGCATCAGGTCTTAAACGTTAACGTTTACAAATGTGAGCTGCTTCCAATTGGTAATTGCCTGGAATCTTCAATTAGTAATATTCCTGTAAGAGAGAGTGTTACTTATTTGGGAGTTAAAATAATTAAAGATGATAAAATTAGATGCTCCTCCAATTTTTTTCCGATTATAGAAAAGACACGCAAGTTTTCATTGGTAATATTTTAAAAACATTTTCCTTATCTTATAGACATGTGATTTTGGGTTATTTTATTAAAGATCGTTCTTTAAAGGATGTTTGTTTTATTATAAATTTCATTTTATTTTTATGTAAATTTCACATTCATAAATGCAAGTTTACAAAGTGCAAACCTCTTTTTTTAGTCCTTGAAAAAGAGATTAAAATGTATATAGATGTGATGTCAAAATCTAAAAATAGTAAAGCATGTGAAATGTGTTTTGTTATACAGTGAGTTATGGCATTTTACATGTTATTTGTTGTTAATAAAGCATTGGGAAAAAAAAAAGTTTATGACAAACACAAACCCTGCAAAAATACATCCACTTAATATTTATTAATTCATACAAACATTATATCAAAAAGAAAATGTACATAAAAATGCTATAACAAACCTTGAACATAAAATGAGTGGAAGCGTGTGATTTAACAAGAATATATTTTATTTTGTGAGCAGTTTGTAACTACGTGGAAATATTGTACATCAAATTATTTGATTTATACATAATTTGCTTATTTAATTTATTATATTACAAACTTACAAATGAATTAAATAAGTTCATTAGCAGACGTTTGTATCTAATTCATGCGCATAGACTTATGTAAAATAATGATAATTTATTCATATTCGTTACATAATCTGTACACTAGCTGAGGAAAGTCTCAGCAGTGGCGATGATCAATGAATATGTTGGAGCAGAGAGGAATAATGGATCACAGCAGGAAAAGCAATCACACACAGAACTGTAAAATACTAAAATTTAGACACTAGGGACATGCTAAAATTGTTGCTTGTACTTCACATAATGTGATGGTGTGTTGACCTCTAGTGGTGAGCTTGAGAAACACATGTGAGCGTTTGAGTTTCAAGTCTACAACTTTAAGGAAAATCTTGGCATTTGCTGCTGTATTTACAATATGCAAACACATTATAATAAAATACAATAGAAGATTAAAATAATAATAAAATAATAATAAAAAGCATTAGGCCTAGACAGACTATCTAAACTGGTGACTGTGAAAACACATAATATGTACATTTTAATTATCTCAACTGGTAAAAATTAATGTGGGCTATTGTGGGAGAACAGATTCATCCACAGCTCTTATGTCAGTCAAAGCTTTGTCTTATGTACAAAGACATGTTTCTTATGAGAAATACACAGAACATACAAACACAATTTTAATAAATATTATCTGTATATAAAATGTTAGAAATATAATTTAAACATAGGTAAATGTAAAATAAAATGAAGGTACAAAGAAATTCAACATATGACTACTGATCTGTATATAATAATCTATTATAGCTCAGTTCATATGATTGATTTAAATCTGTGTACAAGTAGCCCACAATAAATAAATTTTTATTTTAGACTTTCAGTTTATATAATTTGATATATTTAATAAAGTCATGATTAGCAATATTTTAATTGCTTCATTATGGATGAATTTAATCCAAACATCATTATGATGAAGGCCTTAAACTATTGACTTGTATCCAAATCTAATTTTGCCAGCCTCTTCTCCCTCCTCTATTTCACCTGTAAAAAAAAAAAAAATACCATTCAGACACAAAATAACAAACATTCAACAATACTCATGTATACATGTATGTTTCTATTAATGCTGCATTTTTTTAATTTGAAGGTCTAACCCTCTTCCATCTGTATGCATTAGTAATCATTTTAAATAATTTTAGATTTGTTAAAGCCATTTGCCATTCGAATAATTTTAGATTTGTTAAAGCAGTGCTATTTGAAGCTGTAGTAGCTGTAAGTTTGGTACTGTTTGTATTTATTACTTGCCATTTAGCAAAATATCACCAAAATTACCACCACACATATTGATTTATTACAGTACTAAAAGTGAGAACCTTCTGAGGGTTCCTCATCTGATGGTTCTTGTTCTGTTGATTCCACAAGTTCCTGAGCTTTTGACCCCATAAACCATCCACTACTGTACTTTACACCAGCAATCCAGAGTGAATGTTCTTTCTCAAGGCTGCAAGGAGGAATCAGAGGAGAACAAAAATGTTGAGTGGAACAAGTTGAAAATTAGTTACTATAACAAACTGTAACAAACATTATATTTCTGTAATCAAATTTGGCATACACATTCAAAACAATTTGTTTTAAATATAATACATTTAAAACAATTTACATGATGTTTGTCTGTTTGTGTTAGCATGACTGTGACAAAAGAATGTTTACTCACCTCAGTTTACAGTTTGAGTCTCGTAGCACATCAGTGAGCTGGTTCTTGGAGTATCCAATGCTATTTTTACTTAGATTAAGCTCTTTTAAAAACTGCAATGCTTTTGTTTTTGCCAGAGACTGAGCCAAACAAGCAACATCTGTAATGCCACAGTCATTTAGACTAGAAAGAGAAAGACAAAAGACAAGAGGAAGAAAAATTATTTTTACTTTCACCCAGTGCACAATATTAACTCAGATGGCATGTTACATTTGCTTTTTCTCTGCAAAGTTTTGGAGGCAAAACCACAGTCATCTCAATGGGAATGCATTTGATTAGGAATTTTGCCTACATGAATGTTGCATTAAAATCAAATTTGACTGGAAAATTCACAGCTTTGACCAACTAAAAAGGCTTGATTTGGCAGTGACCACATTGTGGGTGGAACCTTTTCAAAGCTACACAATTAGAACGAAGAATCAGAATGAACAAAGAGGTCACTTCATAACAGAATTATTCAAGATTATAAAGCGCTGCAGAATGAACAGCTGTTAGAAAAATGTTTCACACACAAGCTTCACATCTGGTCTTGTTGCCTGTTGAATTTTGCTATTAAAAGTTGAATGTAATCACACCTTAATGCATGTTAAGATTAAAAAAATTAACCAGTCAGAAACATTTCTCACCAGCCAATCTATGAAAAGACCTAAATATTTTAAATGTATAATTCTATGCTGCACATTGCCAAACAATTTAGAATATCATTGGGTCAATGGGGCAGGATAAAGATTACAAAACTATACATAATAAAGAAAAATAAAGGCACATGTACGTATGGTAATGTTCCTCACCTCAGTCTCTCCAGTTTAGAGTGTGAATCCTTCAGTATATCACACAAGAACTCCAATCCTTTGTTTTCTATTTTATTCCCACTGAAGTCAAGCTCTGTCAGGTGTGATGGGTTCAATTTCAGAGCTGAAGTCAGGATGAGACACTGTTTCTCTGTAATACTGCATTTACACAGACTAAAGACAGAAAGAGAAATTAAAATGAAATATATCCATGTTAAGTTCATACGCAAGTTAAATTCATCATGACTAAACATAATACAGTCACTAATACACAAGCAAAAACATGAGACCTTATTTATAGAACCATAAATAAATCCATAACTTGGAGGATACTAGTTATAATCCAAGTCCAGAGCATCTTTAGTTGGACAAAAAAGTTTGTGAATTATAAATGTAGATTAAGATACAGGATCAACAAGGAACTAATTGAAAAATTGAAATGAACTATTTTTATATTCTTAGTATGAGAAAATCAAGAAAATGTAAAATTTCAATATAAAGTTATTTTAGTGTAGTTTTATCACTAAATACGCATTTTGCTTAAAGCTGCAGTACATCATAATAATGATTTATCATTGAGCTGTTGGATTTTGTGCAAAATATCAGTTTCACATCATTTGTCTTTGCGTGATTATGTCACGTCCACAAACAAAGAGAAGCTATTAGACTGCAGGTACAATGTGCTTGTAGCCAAAACTAATGAATGACATTAACACAATGGATCAGTCAAAAGGGTAACTATCTGAACCACCTGAGAAATCACCTTGTGTTGACACAAAGAAATCTTGTTAAGAGAAGAGTTCAAAAGCAAAAGGGAAAGGAACAGAGCCTGTAGCATCTCATATTATCGTTAGAATGGCTTTTTAGAGATGGCAATAACTTTTACATTGTCATTTATTTTAGGAGTTTTGACATCTTTAGTGACATTTAACTGCTGGTTCCACAACTCAAACCATCATCATAATCTGCACAGAAGAACTGTGCTAAAGCCCAACTTACATAATCATCAAAAATGCTTTCTGTAACTATTTACAAAGTTTTACAAATATTTTCGGTATATATATATATATATATATATTTTTTTTTTTTTTATTTTTTTTTTTTTTTTTTTTTGGGCACAAAAAACACTACTAACTTCATAAGGTAACATCCAGAATCATAGACATAAAAATGCATTTCATGACCCCTTTAGGATTTAGTGAAAATACTATTAGTCTCGTAGGTACCGTGTATCTGTCAGAATAATCTATTGTCATTCATGTTATGCAAGTTTTTGTCTGTTCTCACTTTTGTCTCATTTTGGAGTCCATTACCTCACAGTATTTTTGGATCTTTTTTCAGATGGGAAAATGCCAGAAGGTATAGTGCTATGAATGATGAACATTTTGGCCCTTTTGTCCAAAACTAAATAGTAAACTTAAATCACACAGTAACTGCTGCACAGCGTAAAGTTACTTACTGTAGTTTTTCCAGCTTGCATTGTGAACTGCTCAGTAGAAGCCCAAGTTTTTCAACTCCAGAGTCCCCTAGTTGATTTCCACTCAGGTTCAGCTCTCTCAGGTGTGATGGATTTGATTTCAGAGCTGAAGTCAGTTCAGAACAACCTTCATCTGTCATTTCACAGTATCTTAACCTATATTTGGAGAAATTAGACAAACTCTTCATTCCATTTCATTCAGATATCACTTTTCTTTGCTGTAGGCTAATGTAACTCACCTCAATCTCTCCAGTTCACAGTGTGAATCCTTCAGTAAATCATTAAAATGCCTCAGTCTTTTGTATTTTAGTTCATTCCCACTGAGGTCCAGCTCTCTCAGGTGTGATGGGTTTGATTTCAGAGCTGTAGTCAGGATGGCACACTGCTTCTCTTTAATACTGCATTTACACAGACTGAACACACAAGAAAAAAACAATGACTCAGATCCATGATGGTCATCTGATTAAAGACTACAGTAGTGTTAGAGACCCATAGTGTGTTTCTAACACAGTCATACTAGTTCTGTATGCTGGAAACTGTTGTAGCAGCAGATGTGAATCTCATATATTACTGCAGAACAACAAGCACACATTTTAGTACACTGAAATTTGAATAAAATTGAATAAAATTCTTTAAATTAAATGCAATTACTAGACACCTGATATTAAGTGTGACGAATAGAGAAATGAAGTTTCCATACAGGTGGAATACTACAGTATAAACAATAAAAAATAAGAACTGTTGTCTTAAAATAAATAACTAAACAGTGACCTTTTATCACCCTGAAACTGCTGTACAGTATAATGATACTAACTGTAGTTTTTCCAGCTTGCATTGTGGGTTCCTCAACAGAACACCAAGGTTTTCAAATCCAGAGTCTCCAAGTACATTCCCACTCAGGTCCAGCTCTCTCAGGTGTGATGGGTTTGATTTCAGAGCTGAGGTCACAGCAGAACAACCGTCACCTGTCATTTCACAGCCTCTTAACCTATATTGGGAGAAAAAAAGAGAGCAAACTGAAGATTTTTTTTTATTATTCTGTAAATTCACATAAACAAAACAAAACACATTCATTTCACCAGATCACTAAATACTATGGTGAATATTTTTTTTTACAAATACTCTGAAAAAATAAGTAAGAATTGCTTAATTTTTATTTTTCAAGCTGTTGTGCACATAAATTTAAGTCAAATTTAAATACTGAATTAAGTAAAGTTAAGTTAAGTAAAAATTAGCAAAGGAAATAAGTAAATTTAACATGGCCAGTTAAAGTTTGACAAGTAATTACTACTTAATTATGTTAAGTTAAATATGCCAATACATTTCACGGTTTATAATATTTACTTAAACAATGTAGCACTGAAAAAAAGCATGCTAAAAAAGCATGTGATTCACTTGCAAACATGTGAGTAAGTGTAAGTAAGCAAGTAGACAGCCTGTTATCCTTTTAAGATAATATGTCCACTCAATATAATGATTACCAAAATGAACACAGAGAACTCAATACTTGGTACACCATACACAATGACGATAACAATCCATAGATAGTGTTTGAGTATGAATGGGAAATTTTGAGTAGAAACTGAACCCCAGATGTCACAAAACATACTTATAAGTTCAAACTTTAATTTCTACAAGCTTTATATGAGTACTGATATAAATTTACTTTAATTTTTAAATTCTTGCCTGAACTAAATTATTTAATGTAGAAATTACATTTGTTTTATGTTGTATTTACTTCACCACAAAATCAATTTACTCTGGCTCTTCATGAGAGTTTGAGTATAAACTGAAGTGATTTTAATCATTTTGCTTCTTGTATGTGAATGTTACTGACATCAGTCTCTCCATTTTCCAGCGTACATCCATCAGTATTTCAGATAAGTGCTTCACTCCTTTGTTTTTTATTTTATTGCCACTGAGGTCCAGCTCTCTCAGGTGTAATGGGTTTGATTTCAGAGCTGAAGTCACAGCAGAACAACCTTCATCTGTAATATCACAGACTCTTAACCTACATTGACAGAAAGAGAAAAAATAAGAAAAAATAAGACAAAAGAAAATAAACTAACTTTTTATTCTTTAAGGTCACAATATATTTTTTCATAAGCAAATAAAACAGAGTAAGAGAGATCATCATGCAAACACACACACACACACACACACACACACACACACACACACACACACACACATACATATACATATAGTATTATTTTAATGTGAACTCAGAATCATCATGAGATATTAAGCATAAAGTACTTTGGTGATTGATTTTGATTCTTGTATGTGAATGTTACTGACCTCAGTCTCTCCAGTTTACAGCGTACGTCCATCAGTAATTCAGATACCTGCTTCACTCCTTTGTTTTTTATTTTATTGCCACTGAGGTCCAGCTCTCTCAGGTGTGGAAGGTTTGAACACAGAGCTGAAGTCAGGATGAGACACTGTTTCTCTGTAATACTGCATCCACAAAGACTGAAGACAGAAAGAGAAGGAATTATGATTAAACTGAGGTTTTGAAGAATTTTGGTAATTCATCTGATAGTAATTTGTCATTTAGAAAGTCACATTTGTATTTCTTTAAAACAGCATTTCATCTCAGAAATGTAACTAAGATAGGAAATACTCTTTCAAGATGCAGAAAATTTAGTTTAGCTGAATTTGTTTCTGTTGTTCTGTTCTGTCCTATTTTTCTTTATAGTGGATATCATATATTGTGCACAATTTTAGAGGATATTGAACAACTTAGTGTAAACATGCTTTTCATTGTGGGGAATTAAGTCTGGTTTTACGTTAGTGTCATAAGAACCTGGTCCAGAGACAAAAAAAAAAAAAAGCAAAAAATGGATCATATGCATGAGTCGGCACAGACCACAAAACATATCCAACCCATTTGAATAAAAAAGTTGTAGTTTAAAGTGCCATGGAAGAGATCAAACATCACAAATGGTTTGACAGCCTTGGCATTACAAATAGCACTGACAAGAAGAAGAAACACCTGTTGTGTTCTCACACAAGTGTTGTTTGATAATGTATTGAGTTAGTGTTCAGTGATGCTTTGAGTTTGATTGTGCTCAAATTATTCTGTTATGCCTGACCAATGTATGTTTTTGGTGACTTGGGTCTGAGGACAAAGAGGGTAAGTAAAAAGATACGATAAGTTGATGCTTCTCCCTGTGTCTGTGTGATCCTTAACAAACCTAACAACACCACAGTGCACCAACAGAAATGATAAAAATCACTACAAATCAGCATGGCTGTTTTACTATAGTAACAGTTTAATACCAAACTAAAGGATGAATCTAATATACTTAACACTATATACAGCTGTGGCTGAATTTAAGCAGGATTTGCCAATCACAGGATTAAGATTAAGATCAATTGGTATTTTGGTACAGTCAATTGGTACGTCACTTTGTTTTATTCTGGAACAGGCACTAAATTATGGTTCAGTTTTTTTAAATGTTTCACCACCCCACACAATTAAAAAGCAATGCATTTTAGGCACACACGAACATCCAACATGCAAGTAAAAACTATATATGATGAGATATAAAATACAAGCTTCATTTATAAAAGCATGTATGTTCACTTAATTTTAAATCACACAAATGGCCAGTGGAAGTAATTTTCTTTTCTCAGCCAGAAAAGACATCCATGTGTTTGTGCAGCAGTTTTTTAAGCTCTGGAGAAAGAAAACCATTGTTCTCTCTCTATAGTCACTGAAATAATTACTGAGTCAGGATCAAACTGACTTAGACTATTAAAAAAACAAAATGTGATACTAAGCTTTAAACCACTGACTGTTTAATTTTAATATTTAGTTGTTGTTGATAAAAGAAAAACTGCTCTGAATCAAATGAGGAAACAGTATTATCAACAACTGTTCAACAATATCAACAACGATATTAACAGTAATATTTTAAACTAGTGTTGTCAAAAATATCGATATTTCGATAAATATCGATACTGAAATATCTGAACGGTACCAATACTAATTTCCCGAAGTATCGATATACCGATACTAGCCGAGCTGTCACTTTCAAACACCACACGTGACCGCAGTGCCTGTCTCGTCTCATTCGCTCTGGTTAAATATAGCGTTAGGGGCCGTTCACACATCGCGCCTAAAAACGCGTGTAAAACGCGAGGCGCACCGATTTCTCCTTCTTTCCAAAGCGCTCTGTAGCTTGCGCTTCTGTGGCGTCTGCTGTTGCTAAGCAACCATGACCCACACTCTCAATGAAGACGAGGAAGTTTCAAAGGACAAACGGATTTATAACACTAAAAATTGCTTGCTGTAGCTCTGTTACTACATTTAATGTAAATCAACTTGTGCTTATTTAACTTTATTCAAAAAATGATTACTTAAATTCTGAAATTTGTCTTGATGTCGATCCAGTGAATAACTGAGCATTGTTTTCGCGTGTGATGCACGCACGTTTGCATGCGTGGATCGGTGATTATATGTGAGTCCGGCATTAAAATCTGTTCATCAAATAATTTTAATGTATTAACCAGCATTTATGAACGATGAGCAATGCATTAGTTACAGTATATTTTAATCTTTGATAACGGTAGGTAATAAAAAGACAACGGATCATGTTAGCTCTGGTCCAATGAAAAAATATTAACAGATAGAACTTTGGATTTTAATTAGTTCATGTATTAGTAAATGTTAGTTTAAATTAACTTTTAACTAAGATTAATAACTGTTTTGGAAGTATTTGTCATTGTTTATTAATGTTAACTAATGTTAACAAATATCTATTACCATTATCTTAAGTTCTAAGATTAGTTGGATAGTTCAGATCGTTTTAAAAGTGTGGTCTAAAAACAAAACAAAACAAAAAAAAGTTTATTAAAGTTTGGCACCAGAAAGAAGATACGACTCGACCTGCAACAAAAAAAAAAAAACACGCTCACAACCTACACTACCAGGGGCCGGTTGCATAAAAGGTTTAGACTAGTCTTAAAAAGTTAGTCAGCTATTTTTTCTTTAAGACTGGTAATAATTTATTTAAAAACAGTTACAGAAAAATGTAAATTATTCTAAGCTGAATCCAAAAAATAATAATGATTATCCTTTGGTTAACTGCTAGTTAGTCAGACTAATAGTTAAGACACTGTCTTAACATCGAGGCTAAGTTTATGCAACTGGCCCCAGCTGTATTTAAACAGCAAAGAAAGTATGAAGCAAACTCAAATGAAGCTAAGAAGCTGAACAGGGCTGTAGCAGTGTAGTACCTCAAAACATTTTTGTTCATGTAAAATACACCTCACTGTCATGTTCTAGATTTGTTATATTTATCTTTAAATGAAAAAAAAAATGTACCCCCTTAATATTGTGGCAGTTTTTGTGGTATCGAAAATGGTATCGAATATCGATATTTTTCAAGGTATCGTATCGAAGTTAGAAATTCCAGTATCGTGACAACACTATTTTAAACCATGAAAGTGACTCACGTCAGTGTGTTGAATTGACAGTGTTTATCCTGCAGTAGAGCAGTTATCTGCTTCACTTGTGTGTCCCCTAGTTCATGACCACTCAGATTCAGCTCTCTCAGGAGTAATGGATTTTTACCCACTATTCCTTTCACATACTGACAGGCTTCATCTGCAGCAGGACCCAAAAACCTGCAGAAGGGAAGCAAAATTTTCACTGCCTTACAAAACATGTTGATAAGACAAAATGTATTATTGTAACTAATGACAAGCTCTAGTTACATTCATCACTTTTACTTTGCACATTTAAATACACAAAAAGTAATTTTGAGCTTTTGACTTTAATGTACTTATTAAAAAGAAACAGTGTGACAATGCAAATGTCATGAGGAGCAGAAGGGCAAAAGCTCACTAGATCTTGATTTTCAGTACAAATCTGGACAGTGAAGTTAGCATTGTTTCAGGGTACATTAAACCCCAGGTTAATGTTCTTATTTGCGGTGTCCGTGTCACAGTTTGGACAAATGCAGCATACAACATGTTGTCATAATAGCTCTAACATTGCACATCCACATACAGTATTAGGCATCCACATAGTATTGCTGACTGTCCAATCAAGTTCTCCACAATGGACTATAAAAGGTAAGAATTAAACAGGCTCTTAGCTTGTGTCTATATTACATGTGTGAAACATTCCTTTTTTTTGGTTGAAAGCGGTGTTTAGAAAGATGATAACCTTAGTGTAAGCTTAGTGTAAAAAGCCCCACTGTGTTCAGAAAAAAAGATAATACAACACTATTAAATACTGGTACTAGTGGCCCATAATGTCTATTTGACCTGTAGCTTTTGCCACAACTAAACTGTTCTGACATTTGTCATCAATTCAACAGTACTCCCAAGCTGCAACAAATTTAGCAGCTTATTGTATTACTAATATAATATTTTGTGTGGATATTTAGCCAGGATGTCATTCTGTATTTCATCACATCTCACCTCAGTGTCTCCAGTTTACAGTTTTGAATCTGTTGGACATCACTGAGCTCCTTCACTCCTGATTGTCCAGGATCATTTCCTGTGAGATCCAGCTCTATCAGGTGTGAAGGGTTTGATCTCAGAGCTGTAGCCAGAGTTTTATAACCTTCTTCAGTGATACTGCAGTTTGAAAGTCTGGAGAAAAGGAATTTGAAAAACTGAATTTATTATACAGATAATATCCCCACAAAAAAGATGTTATATAAAAAAGTCAAATACATTTCAGTCATGACAACTCTTGTAAAGGATTGCAAAATCTTCATTAATGTAAAAAATAGAAAGCATGAGTTTGGTCTTGGCGGACTAGATCTGCTATGCTGCTGCTGCTGCGGAGCAAGTAGACTTGCTTCAGCTAAATGCTCAGATCATGAAGAACATGCTGCTGCTGGTGCTAGAGTAAGAGGAAGATCCCCCCAAGCAGATCTAGGCAGGTGGTGGTGGGGAGGTGGTGGGCTAGCAAGAGGATACGCATGGTGCGCAGTCGTGGTGTATGCAGAATACACGTGATAGGCACACGATAATTACTACATTAACCTGATTGGCTGAGAACGCTGAACTGAATGAACCAAATTAGAGCGCAAATAGAGTTTCATGGCTGAACTAATCATTTTATTTTCTCTTCCTGATTAGAAAAACAATTCATCATCTGACAAACATGTTTCCATTTTCTTTAGTAGTTTACTACAGTAATGTTTTAATTTTAAACAAAATACATTTTAATATGAAATTAAAAATGGTTCATTAAACTCACTTGAGTGTCTCCAGTTTGCAGTTTGTATTTTTTAATCCAGTCTGGAGTTTCATCACTCCTAAATTCTGCAGATTATTGTTGCTCATGTCAAGCTCTTTCAGACTAGAGTTTGATCTCAGGACTGTAGCGAGAGCTGAACAGCTTCTCTGTGTTAGACCACAATCACACAGCCTAAAACATTAAACAGGAGAAAATGAATTTACCAGCACAAAGTGCTTAATTCCAAAATTCAGTGATTACTAAGAATATTTTTAACACATGCTTTTGACATACTTATCAACAATAATAAATGAACACAATACTCACTTAAGTGTGCTGATTTTACAGTGTTTATCCTGCAGTAGAGCAGCGATCTGATTCACTCGTGTGTCTCCTAGTTTATGTCCACTCAGATTAAACTCCCTCTGGAGTAATGGGTCTTTTAAGTGAAGAACATCATTCAGATATTTACAGGCTTCTACTGCATCAGGACTTTGTAACAACCTGGACAAAGTAGAAGTACATTGATATTATCTACCATACAGTGATTTATGTTCACAATGTTGTGAAAGTAACTTTAGTCATTTCAAAGCTTTTAAAAATGTCTTTTTGACAAATTAATTTTCTTGAACCTAAAATATTTTAGGACTGTTGAATGTTAATATTTGAAGGACGCTTACCTCAGTGTCTTCAGTTGACAGTTTGGATCCTGTAGTAAATCATTGAGCTCCTTCACTCCTGATTGTCCAGGTTCATTTCCTGTGAGATCCAGCTCTATCAGGTGTGAAGGGTTTGATTTCAGCGCTGAAGCCAGAGATTTATAACCATCTTCAGTGATACCACAGTTTGAAAGTCTAGAAAAATAAAAACACAAACTTAAATTAACACTGCAGTTGAGATTAATTCATCAGTGTAATATCAATAAATATGACTAAATCACTACAGCTTACCTTATCAGATATGCCACAGTTTTATTCTGGCATTAAAATGCAAGATTAATCATATAATAGTGACTAGAAATCTGTTATTGTTAAATATGTGTGAGTTTGTTTTAAATGTTATTACAGTTGTAAACTTCTTATTTAGTTTTCATTAATGAATGATTATTGTTAAAAATTAAATTAAAATTATGTTGTTGAAAAAAATTAGAACACCTCTCCATAAAAAATAATAATAATCACACTGACAGCATGTGCATGTTAGTGTCAATCTGAATGAACAACAGTTTATGGCGTCTTACCTCAGTATCTTCAGCTCACACACAGGTTTCTTCAGTCCCTCACAGATCTTTTTAAATCCTGAGTCCAGCAGACGACTGTTGTTCAGGTTCATCTCTTTCAGGATTGTTTTGGAAGAGAGAACATTAGCTAGAACTTGACAACTTTTCTCTGTCAGTTTACAATTATTCAGCCTAAACACACAAAAAAGAACATTTTGTTATTTTTACCACATATTCAACACACATCAGATCAACAGATTTTCATATCTACTCACACATGTGACTGACAGTGTTTTGTAATCATAGAAGTTATTACATACAAACTAATGTTCACTCACTTTATTTTCTCTACTTTGCAATGAGAGTCCATCAAAAGAGCAGAGAGATTCAACCCATCCAGGTCTCCTATTTTATCTTGACTCAGATCCAGTTCTGTCAGATGTAATGGACTTATTTTCAGAATTTTAGTAAGATATTCACACGCTTCCTCTGCAGCAGGACTTTTCAAAAACCTACATGAAGTAAAAGACAATTTCAGATTAGATAATCTTGTCAGCAAACATAGATCATTCCCACTAATATGTTTTCATAGTTAGTGTATTACTGTGTTGTTGCTTTTGGTTTTAAGTTGTTCCTAGAGTTTGGAATTGGTTTCAAAAACATTCCTTTAGGTTTTACACCCATAAACTAATGCTCACAGAAGTCTGCAAAGAGTTTTTGTGTGACAACCAAATAAGAATATATACAAAATGTTTTCTTTAATGAATAATTGTTTATAGATATTAAATATATATTTTAAGATTGTACAGATGAAAGAGAATCTGTTATTAGTCAATGTGAACAGCACTTTTTTGGTATGTGAAAAATTGATTAAAACACTAAAATTGGAGAGAAGTGACAATCTGTACTAAACTGTAATGTTTAGAGGACATTTTGTTGTTTGTTGTTGTTGCATTTGTGTAAATAATTTATTGACAATTGCTTAATTTGTTTACTGTTTAAGGAATTATAAAATCTGTACTGTCTCCATCAGTGCAGTAGAAGTGTAGCAACTGATTGTACTGTTAATGTGCTGTTAATAAAGTTTATGGCTTATTCAAGCAAATACTTGATTCTGCTTATTTTGATATATTTTATATTATGTGATTTGTAAGCAATGGATCAATACAGGGCATGAAATAGCAACTGAATACTGATGTAATAGTTACAGGTTATTTTAAAAGTACAATTTTAATAAATATTTAAGGGTTTTAAACCTGATGGTGAATTTATAGCGTTCATCCTGTAGTAATAGTTTGAACTCCTTCACTCCTGATTGTCCAGGATCATTTCCTGTGAGATCCAGCTCTGTCAGGTGTGAAGGGTTTGATCTCAGAGCTGAAGCCAGAGCTTTATAACCTTCTTCAGTGATACTGCAGTCTGAAAGTCTAAACAAAAAGAAAAAAAAAAAATTGTCATTCTTTTTGGAGACATATATTATCATATGACTAAGAGGATTTATAAATGGCTTCTGACAACACAAATAGACAAATTATGAACAAATTATTGCCATAAAGTGCAAAAATGTATGACAATATAATGTTTTAATTTTAATATTGCCAAAAATCCCAGTAATCAAATTCCATCATTAATAAATGCTGTCCTCATGTTCTTTCAAAAAACATTCACATTTTTACAGTTAAACTAAT
>NW_026129709.1:0-10618 GCF_022985175.1 Labeo rohita | reverse complement strand
GCTCTGGCTTCAGCTCTGAGATCAAACCCTTCACACCTGATAGAGCTGGATCTCACAGGAAATGATCCTGGACAATCAGGAGTGAAGCAGCTCAATGATTTACTACAGGATCCAAACTGTCAACTCAAGACACTGAGGTGAGATGTGATGAAATAATACAAAATGAATTGCAAGCAAATCATTTATTTAAATATTATTTCACAAATATAAAATAAACAATTTCAAATGCAGAATCATAGGCTATTTTTATTACATCAAGTTTATTAGGAATTTAATTGAATATTGTTTCATCTTATTTTCTGCAGGTTTTTGAGTCCTGCTGCAGAAGAAGCCTGTAAATATCTAAATAAAGTTCTTCACACTAAAAACCCATTACTCCTGAGAAAGCTGAAACTGAGTGGACGTGAACTAGGAGACACACAAGTGAATCAGATCGCGGCTCTACTGCAGGATAAACACTGTAAACTCAACACACTGATGTGAGTTTTCCACATGGTTTAATGCTTTACTAAAAATGTTGATGTTACATATTTCCCAGTCTAATGAAACACTGTTATTGTTCTTTGTTTCTTTCTCTACAGGTTGAAGAATAACAGGATTACAGAAAAAGGTTGTGCTGCTCTAATTTCAGCATTTAATTCAAATCCTTCAAACCTAAAAGAGCTGGATCTGAGTGGAAATAAACTAGGAAACACAGGAATGGAGAAGATCTGTCTTCTGTTGGAAAATCCTCAATGCAAATTGGAGAAACTGAAGTGTGTTTTTTTTTTTTTTTTATTTATGTACTTTTCAGCATGTTTATATACATTTTTTTTTACTCATTTAATTAGTTTAACTGTAAAAATGTGAATGTTTAATTTAAAGAACATGACTGAGGACATGTTCATTTATTAATGATGGAATTTGATTACTGGGATTTTTGCCAATATTAAAATAAAAAAAACATTATATTGCCATACATTTTTGCACTTTATGGCAATAATTTGTTAATAATTTGTCTATTTGTGTTGTCAGAAGCCGTTTATAAATCCTGTTAGTGATATGATAATATATGTCTCCAAAAAGAATGACAATTTTTGTTGTTTTTTTTTTTTGTTTTTTTGTTTAGACTTTCAGACTGCAGTATCACTGAAGAAGGTTATAAAGCTCTGGCTTCAGCTCTGAGATCAAACCCTTCACACCTGATAGAGCTGGATCTCACAGGAAATGATCCTGGACAATCAGGAGTGAAGGAGTTCAAAAAAATACTACAGGATAAATTGACCATCAGGTGATTAAAACCTTTAAATATTTATTAAAATTGTACTTTTAAAATAACCTGTAACCATTACATCAGTAATCAGTTGCTGTTTCATGCCCTGTATTGATCCATTGCTCATTAATCACATAATATAAAGAATATCAAAATTGGCAGAATTAAGTATTTGTTTGAATAAGCCATAAACTCACTGTATTAACAGCACATTAACAGTGCAATCAGTTGCTACACTTCTACTGCACTGATGGAGACAGTACAGATTTTATAATTTCTTAAACAGTAAACAAATTAAGCAATTGTCAATAAATTATTTACACAAATGCAATAAATATTCAAACATCACAAAATGTCCTCTAAAAATTACAATTTAGTACAGATTGTCACTTCTCTCCAATTTTAGTGTTTTTATCCATTTTTCACATACCAAAAAAGTGTTGTTCACATTGACTAATAACAGATTCTCTTTCATCTGTACAAACTTAAAATATATATTTGATATCTATAAACAATTATTCATTAAAGAAAACATTTTGTATACATTCTTATTTGGTTGTCACACAAAAAACTCTTTGTAGCCTTCTGTGAGCATTAGTTTATGGGTGTAAAACCTAAAAAGAATGTTTTAGAAACCAATTCCAAACTCTAGGAACAACTTAAAACCAAAAGCAGCAACACAGTAATACACTAACTATGAAAACATATTAGTGGGAATGATCTATGTTTGCTGACAAGATTATCTAATCTGAAATTGTCTCCTGCTTCCTGTAGGTTTTTGAAAAGTCCTGCTGCAGAGGAAGCATGTGATTATCTTACTAAAGTTCTAGGCACAAGTCCATTATTACTGAAAGAACTGGATCTGAGTGAAAAAAAATTAGGAGACCTGAATGGAGAGAAACTCTCTGCTCTTTTGATGGACTCTCATTGCAAAGTGGAGAAAATAAAGTGAGTGAACATGAGTTTATATGTTATAACTTCTATTTAGATTACAAAACACTGTCAGTCACATGTGTGAGCAGATATGAAGACCTGTTGATCTGATGTGTGTTGAAAATGTGGTGAATAAATAACAAAATGTTTTTTTTGTGTTTAGGCTGAATAATTGTAAGCTGACAGAGAAAAGCTGTCAAGTTCTAGCTAATGTTCTCTCTTCCAAAACAATCCTGAAAGAAATGGACCTGAACAACAGTCGTCTGCTGGACTCAGGAGTCAAAGAGATCTGTGAGGGACTGAAGAAACATGTGTGTGAGCTGAAGATACTGAGGTAAGACACCATAAACTCTTGTTCATTCAGATTGACACAAAGATGCACATGCTGTCAGTGTGATTATTATTATTTTTTTATTTTTTATTTTTTACTGTAATAACCTAAATTAAATCACATTTAGAACAAACCCACACATATTTAACAAAAACAGATTCCTAGTCACTATTATATGATTAATCATGCATTTTAATGCCAGAATAAAACTGTGGCATATCTGATAAGGTAAGCTGTAGTGATTTAGTCATATTTATTGATATTAGACTGATGAATTAATCTGCAATGTTAATTTAAGTTTGTGGTTTTATTTTTTTCTAGACTTTCAAACTGTGGTATTACTGAAGATGGTTATAAATCTCTGGCTTCAGCGCTAAAATCAAACCCTTCACACCTGATAGAGCTGGATCTCACAGGAAATGATCCTGGACAATCAGGAATAAAGCAACTCTGTGATTTTCTACAGGATCCAAACTGTCAACTGAAGACACTGAGGTAAGCGTCCTTCAAATATTAACATTCAACAGTCCAAAAAAAAATTAGGTTCAAGACAATTAATTTGTCAAAAAGACATTTTTAAAAGCTTTGAAATGACTGAAGTCACTTTCACAACATTGTGAACATAAATCACTGTATGGTAGATAATATCAATGTACTTCTACTTTGTCCAGGTTGTTACAAAGTCCAGATGCAGTAGAAGCCTGTAAATATCTGAATGATGTTCTTCACTTAAAAAACCCATTACTCCAGAGTGAGCTGAATCTGAGTGGACGTGAACTAGGAGACACACGAGTGAATCAGATCGCTGCTCTACTGCAGGATAAACACTGTAAAATCAGCACACTTAAGTGAGTATTGTGTTCATTTATTATTGTTGATATTTTGAGCCAGAGGCTTCAGTATAGTAGTATTAAAATTAAACAGGCCTTTAAAACACACAAATAATTAAAAAAAAAAAATGAAGTTTATCTTTTAAACATTAGGCCAAGTCATTTTGATCTTGGGTCAGTAACTATGAATGAACACTTGATCAGATTAATCTTTGTTTGTTGCTCTTTGTTCGTGTTAGTTCACAGTGCATAATTTTAAGAGAGATATTTATTTATATTCATTTAACTTTTCATCATTTGTAGAATAATTGTTCATCATTAGTTCATGTTAACCAATCTAGGAATCTTTGCTACATGTGGCTGAGAACAGCAAACCTAAATACATGGAAGAACCTTAAACATCTTAAAATTGACATGAAGTGAATTCATCTCAAATAAAAGTATTGCTTCATAGATTTAATGCTGTTTGAAGATAATTTCAAGTGTGACTTTTCAAAAGACAAATTACAGGCAGGCAAAAAAAAAAAAAAAATCATAGATTTGAGAAAGTGTCTCTGAAATCTCTGACTTCATCTCTGAAATCAAATCTATCACACCTGAGAGAACTAGACCTCAGTGCGAATCAACTAGGAGACTCTGGAGCTGAAAACCTTGGTGTTCTGTTGGGCAGTTCACAATGCAAGCTGGAAAAAATACAGTTAGTATCATTACACTGTACACAGTGTGATTTAAATCTACTATTTATTAAGAAAACAGGACACATGAACAAGGAGGCTAAAGACTGTAGGCACTAGTATTTGTTGCTAGTGCACCTCTTGAGATCAGGGGAGGTTTACCTGCAGAGCACCTTAGCGCTGCCCTCCGTTACACTGAAATCTGAGAAAAATTAGCAAAATAAAATAGAAGTGAGAAAAGACAAAAACATGAACAAAAGATTATTCTGATAGAGTTAAATGGTTTTTATAACACTGAGGGTGCTTTTCAAAAAGGGGTCATGAAATGCATGTTTCTGGAAGTGTGCTTATGAAGTTAGCAAGTTTTTTTTCCCCCAAAAGTTTGTAAAATTGATACATTTCTATCCTTATTTTAAGAAACACTCTTGAATCAGTGGGTGTTACTAATTTTAGAAACCCAAATAGATGTCCACTGCTTTGATTTATAATAGACATAAAATGACTTTAAAAAACAACAAAAAATTATTTTAAATTGATTAAGAATGTGAAAATAGTTAATTGAAATATTTCAATCAGTTCTACATTTATAACTCACCACTTAGTGTTTTTTTTTTTTTTTTTTTTGACTGAGTGATGATTGTCTAAACTTGGGTTGAATCTAGTATCCTTAAATCCTCGCTAGGAATTGGTTATTTGTTCTAAAATAAAATTTCCATGCTTCCGCTGGTATATTAAGGTGCTATATGACATTTAGTCATGATGCATTTAACTCACACATAAACTTAACATGAATATGATTCACTGTCTTTCCTTTTTCTGTCTTCAGTCTGTGTGGATGCAGTATTACAGAGAAACAGTGTCTCATCCTGACTTCAGCTCTGAAATCAAACCTTTCACACCTGAGAGAGCTGGACCTCAGTGGGAATAAAATCAAAACAAAGGAGTGAAACACTTATGTGACATACTGATGATTCATGCTGTAAACTGGAGAGACTGAGGTGAGGAACATACTTAAAAATGCTTAAAATCATTTCAACATTGCAATTTACTAAAACACTTTTACTCAATATCTCATAAAGAATCTAAATGGATTATATTTGTGGAAAATAATTCCTGTTGTGTTTTGTGAACTGATGAAAGCAGGGTCTGATATAAACACCTGACAGGTACCAAATGCAGGTAAATTTTGGGCAGTGAATTTCATAGTGTCATAGACGACTATGGCAGGTGATAATTTCATTAGCAATTATTTTTAAAGCACTTTAGATGTGCATAAAGAACCTCAGTAACAGTAATGTTACTAACAGTCATGAAAAAATGTGTAACTACAAAGCACTTTTAAAAACAACAGCAGAGGCCACAGAGCGAACAACAGCAGGGTAATGGTATGAGCCAAGCTGCCTAAAGTACATGCACCTCAAACCAGACAGAGTGTAAGCAAAGGAGCACAAAAAGACAATTTGTTTAATGCAAGAAATTATGTTTGTGATAAGAGTAACTGTAATGGTATTATAACATTAACAGAAATTAACATTAAAATTGCAGAGTGAATGTGTGTTCCTGCAGAATCTTTTATCTCTGACACTTCTTCTCTTTGCTTTAATTTTTCTTTAACCATAAATAATCTATTGATTTTGTAAAAACTTTTAAACTCTTTATTTTTATTTAAATTTTTTTGATAAACACCAAAATGAATACAAAAATCTGAATAGCTGATGAAAACATGTAAATACTTTGTGACTTTCTTCTCTGTAAAAGGTGCATATCAGGAACAGAAAGTCTGCTCTGTTCCATGAGCACCATCTACTGTCAGAGAGTGAAATGCATTTTTATTCAGCCTTTTATTCAGGCTGTCTCCTTCACTCATGGTGGTTGACTGGCTGGGAGTGACACATGCCTTGCTGATGCAACAGTCCAAGTTAATGTTAATGAGAACTTTAAAATATTTTTGGTTCATTATCAAACTTCTGTGGGACAAATTAGACTATGGCAAGCAAAGTTTAAGTAATTAATGGGAAACACGGAATTTTTTTCTGCCACTAAAAATCCATTAGGTGAAATTTTCTCATCACATGGTTTAGAGTTGAAGTGACTTTGCCTACAAAATTATGCTAAGAAATGGCAAAATGACTGTGCCCTCTGGATTAATATTGCACTCTGGGTTAAAGAGAAAATAATTCTCTTTTCTCTGTCTTTCTGTTTGTCTCTTTCTAGTCTAAATGACTGTGGCATTACAGATGTTGCTTGTTTGGCTCAGACTTTGGCTGAAAAGAATGCACTGCAGTTTTTAAAAGAGCTTGATCTGAGTAACAATAAAATAGGAGACTCAAAGCAGCAGCTCATTGATGTGCTACGAAACTCAAACTGTAAACTGAGGTGAGTAAACATCCATTTGTCGCACTCATGCTAACGCCAACATTCAAATATCATTTAATTCCTTTAAATGTATTATATTTCAAACAAATAAAACAAATGTTTTTGATACAGTGTACTTTGTACTATTTGAAATATAGTAACTAATTTCCAACTGTTCCACTCAACACTATTGTTTTCTTCTGATTTCTCCTTCCAGCCTGGAGGAAGAAGTTTTGCGCTCTAAAACTACATTAGTGGATGGTTTACTGGGTCTAAAGCTCAAGAGAAATCTGTGAAATCAACAGAACAAGAAAAGTCACCGTCAGATGAGCAATCCTCAGAAGGTTCTCACTTTAGTACTGCAATAAATCAATATATGTGATGGTAATTGTGGTGAGATATTGTTAAACAGTAAGCAATAAATACAAACAATGCCAAACTTACAGCTACTATAGCTTCAAATAGCACTGCTTTAACAAATCTGAAGTTATTATACTAGCTCTTATAAATTACTGCAGTATATAATAAATGATTACTAATGTATACAGGTAGAAGAGGATTGGAGGTTCAAATAAAATAATGCAGCATTAATAGAAACATACATGTGCACATGAGAAATGTTGAATGTTTATTGTTGGTTTTGTATTTATCTGAATAGTATTTTGCATATTTTAAGGTAAAATACTGCTGATCATAACTGTGATTAAATAATTTAATGCACAAATAAATGTGATTGACTGTGATTATTTACATTTATTGAAAATCTAAAATGAAGATGAAATATTGTGGGCTACAAATGCACAGATTCAAATCAGTCCTTTGCACTGATTTCTAATAGTCATTTTTATAGATTAGTGGTCATATTTAAATTTCTTTATACCATAATTTAATTTTACATTTACCTATGTTTTACATTACATTTCTCTAACATTTTCTATACAGAATGTATTTATTTAAAATTGTGTTTGTATGTTCTGTGTATGTCTCATAAGAAACATGTCTCTGTACATAAGACAAAGCTTTGACTGACATAAGAGTTGTGGATGAATCTGTTCTCCCACAGCAGCCCACACTAATCTTTACCAGTTGAGAGAATTAAAATGTACATATTATGTGCTTTCACAGTCACCAGTTTAGATCTAGGCCTAATGCTTTTTTTATTATTGATTTTAATTTTAATATTCTCTTGTATTTTATTATAATGTGTTTGCATATTGTAAATATAAATAAAAAAAAAAATTGATCATTTTATTTTGTTTGTAGAGTTCATTAGTTCAAAAACCAGCTATCAGTATAATTGGAAATACAGCAGCAAATGTTAAGATTTTCCGTAAAGTTGTAGACTTGAAACTCAAACGCTCACATGTGTTTCTCAAGCTCACCACTAGAGGTCAACACACCATCACATTATGTGAAGTACAAGCAACAATTTCAGCATGTTACTAGTGTCCAAATCTTCAGCAGAACTATTTTACAGTTCTGTGTGTGATTGCTTTTCCTGCTGTGATTCATTATTCCTCTCTGTGCTCCACCATATTCACTGATTATCACCGCTATTGAGACTTTTCCCAGCTAGTGTACAAATTATGTAATGAATATTAATGAATTATCATTATTACACTGAATTTTATGGTTTATAAATTAGATGATTTTCACTTAAACAATGAAATGCATGTTTCTGGATTTGATTAACTCATAAATTTGAATTAAATGACATTTAATCATGATGCAAAACTTGACATGGATCTTGACAACAAAGGAGTGAATCATTTATGTGACATGCTGGATAATTCACGCTGTAAACTGGAGAGATTGAGGTGAGGAACATACTTAAGATGCTTAAAATCATTTCAACATTTCAGTTTATCTAAAACACTTTTACTTAGTATCTCACAAATAATCTAAATTCAGATTATATTTGTGGAAAATAATTCCTGTTGTGTTTTGTGAACTGATTGAAGCAGTGTCTGATATAAACACCTGACAGGTACCAAATGCAGGTACATTTTGGGCAGTGAATTTTATATTGTCACAAATGGCTATGGCAGTTGATAATTTTATTGGCAATTAGTTTTAAAGCACTTTAGATGTGCATAAAGAACCTCAGTAACAGTAATGTCACTAACAGTATTGAAAAAAGTGTGTAACTACAAAGAACTAAAAAAAACAAAAGAACAAAAAAAAAAAAAAAAAATGAGGCCACAGAGTGAACAACAGCAGGGTAATGGTATGAGCCAAGCTGCCTAAAGTACATGCACCTCAAACCAGACAGAGTTTAAGCAAAGGAGCACAAAAAGAAAACAATTTGTTCAATGCAAGAATTATGTTTGTGATAAAAGTAACTGTAATGGTGTTACAACAATAACAGAAATGAACATTGATAAGTTGCAGAGTGAATGTGTGTTCCTGCAAAATCTTCCATCTCTGACACTTCGGTTGTGCTTTTATTTTTCTTTATTATATAATATGTATTAATTTTTAAACCTAACTTATTCCTTCTTTTAAATTTTAAAATGTCAGGTAACTTCTGTTGGTCAATACTGCGAATTTCCCTGTCAAATCTGAACTCGATACAAAATTCATCCAGCGAGGAAAAAAAATAAATAAATGGTGCACTTTAAAAGTAAATGCATCAGTCTGGTGCAATTTCAGGGAACATTAAGAAGCTGAATCTGTTAAGAGTTTTTGTGAGAGTTTTATCTTTTTTTTTTTTTTTTTTTATAAATAATAATAGAAATAATAATATAAAAATGTATATAATATACAAAAAGAAGTTTTCAAAAGTAACAGTACAGATTAAAAGTGCAAAAGAACACAACTATAAAGTTCAATAAACCTTTTTAAATATATATTTTCTAGCATTTTTTTAGATTAAAATGTAAAAATGTTTTAGTAAAAAGTAATTTTTGAAAATAAATATTATGTCTTTATATGTTACACTCTTAAAATTAAAGGTGCTTCACGATGCCAAAGAAGAAACTTTTTTGTCCAAGTGGATCCATAAAGAACCTTTAACATCTGAAGAACCTTTCTGTTTCACTGAAGGTTCTTTGTGGCAAAAGAAGGGTCTTTAGATTATAAAAAGTTGAGAAAGAGATGGTTCTTTAAAGAACCTTTGACTGAATGGTTCTTTGTAGAATCAAAAATGGTTCTTCTGTGGCATCGCTGTGAAGAACCTTTTAAAGGGGTCACCGGATGCCCATTTTCCACAAGTTGATATGATTCTTTAGGGTCTTAATGAAAAGTCTCTAATATACTTTGATAAAAAATTTTCAATGGTTTTGTAAAACAACACCCTTTTTACCTTGTCAAAATCAGCTCTGCAAAAATCATCTCATTCTAAGGGGTTGTTCCTTTAAATGCAAATGAGCTCTGCTCACCCCGCCCCCTCTCTTCTGTCTGTGGAAAGACGGTCTTGTTTACACTAGCCGCATTTAGCCGTGTATATGTTCCTAACTACCACGTTATAAGGAAAGGCGATTGCAAAGATTCATATAAAAAAATACTTATACTCACTTCTGATGTAAGTGAAGTTGGATCATGAATGATTTGCGCGAACATAGACGGATATATGTAAATCAGGAGGCGCATTCACTTCACAAACAAACCTAATCTACTGCATCTTCAGTGGCTCAGAGTAAATGATGACCAATATGTTCATTATTACATCCAGCAAAACAACACAAATGCCAAGATTTTCCTTAAAGTTGTAGACTTGAAACTCAAACGCTCACATGTGTTTCTCAAGTTCACCACTAGAGGTCAACACACCATCACATTATGTGAAGTACAAGCATTATTTCAGCATGTTACTAGTGTCACAATCTTCAGCAGAACTATTTTACAGTTCTGTGTGTGATTGCTTTTCCTGCTGTGATTTATTATTCCTCTCTGTGCTCCACCATATTCATCACCACTACTGAGACTTTTCCCAGCTAGTGTACAAATTATGTAATAAATATTAATTAATTATCATTATTACACTGAATTGTATGCATATAAATTAGATACAACCACTTAAACTTAACTTATTTGATTAACTCATACATTTGCACTATAATTGAATTAAAAAAGAAAATGATCAGTTCAACGACTAGATGTACAATACTTTCAGATAGTTAAATTGCTCATATTTTGTATATTCACACTCTTCATTTTATGTTCAAACGCGAGTTTTGTATGGCGTCAGCTATTATTGTTTTTATTTCTTAAATGTGAAATTATTTATAAATTACATTATTTT
>NW_026129708.1:0-38513 GCF_022985175.1 Labeo rohita | reverse complement strand
CCACTCAGGTCTTGTCTCTGTTACACTTACGGCTGTAGCCACAGCACTTCCAGTCTCATGGTGGAGGCCCGCGTGAGATAAGCCAAGATCCAGCCTCTCAGTAATTACTACTCAGTGACAAAAATAAAGTACCATGTTTCATTATCAATTAACTAAATCATGCCACGGCATTCCGGAAGATGTTAGGGCCAAACATCTCCCCTCTTATCTTTTGGCTAGAAGGGAGTAAAAGACCCTGACACCTTAACATACTTTTCCATTTAACATAGATTGTTGAAGCATGTGCGTGCAGTTGGTTCGGCCTTGCCTGTGGTTATCACAGTTATGTAGAATACATATAGAACAATGAAAATAAGAGTACATAAGAATAATACTAAACAAAGAGAAATCAAACTAAGATACATATCATCTGATATTGAAATAAAACACATATAATATAAAAATGTAGATTACAGATAGATTTGTCTTATTCATCGTCAGAAGAAGTTGAAATCTCATCTGCCAGATGTAATTGCAAAGCAGTTTTGTAAAGCAAGTCCTGATAACATTCATGTTGAGTCAGATTCTTTTTTTCATCATCTTGATGCCTTGACATGTCCATTTGTTTAACTGTGGCCTTGATAACTAGGGATTTTAATAATGGTAGTATACAGCAAAATAGTAATCCTCCTATGCCGATTGTCACTCCCAAGAGTATTCCTAATTTTGCTAGCCATGCTCCCCATGATCCTAATTTTAAATTAAACCAATCCCATGTTTTTTCGTCTTTTCCAGCGTTAGTTGCCATTTCTACTTGTAATTCCTTAAGTTTGGCCATGGCTTTTGTAAATGTTCCTTCTGGTGCTGTATTATTGGGGATATAGGTACAACATTGGTCTCCGAATAAGACACATACCCCTCCTTTGTCAGCTAGCATCCAATTAAGGGCTAATCTATTTTGCCATGTCATTTTACTGGTTGCATCTAATTGTTCTCCTAAAGAAATTAATGCTTCGTTGGTATAATTAATGAACCTTTGTTGATTGTAGTATATGTAATTTATCCATTCTGTATTTTTATTTTGTGAAATCCAAATGAATATTGATTCAAGACCTGATTTGACTTCATCTCGTGCCTTGAATTGATTCGGTATACCTCTGGGTTGACCTATTGAATCTATATATACTTTAGGATCTGGTATATAATTTCTCTTAACTCTGTGATTAATTGTTTCATTTCTCCCCAATGAGGATTTCAAATCCCATTCTATTATATGGATTTCTTGCATTAATCGTACTCTAGTGCATTTTCCTCTCCATCCTAGGGGTAAGGCAGATAAAAGTTTTCTTTTTCCACAAATCCAAAAGAAATCGGCTAATGCTATAGTTTGGTCCTTATATATGTCTGTATTAGGTAATGATATAGTTTGATTTTTACAGGTTTTAGCTGGCCATATTTGTTCTCCTTTCCTCATTCCTGATGCCCGAAGGGGTGGAAAGTCTTTAGAATCATCAACATTTCAAAATATCGTTGTATCTAAATTCCAAACGACACTGCATTTCCCTTTGAATTGTCCCACATTTACAACCCCTGTGGGTTTAACAAAGCACTCATATTCTTTGCTGTAGTCTATGGTGTACCATAGTGGAATCTCTACTTGATCAACTTGTATTTTCAAATCTTCAGTTAGATCTAAGCTTCTACATTTAGCTCTCAATCGAGGTATATGCTTGTAGAATGGTTTTTGTTTAGCATTGCTTAGGGAGCCTAGACACTCAGCTGGACAATAAGGTCTGAAGTCTTTTCCTAAATGACAAAAGTTTCTGTTGAATACAGCACAATGTTCATAATTGAATGGATTAGGGACTACTATTACTTGGCTCATCTGTGTTTTAGAACAGAATAGGCAATCTTTTTTCTTTAGTTCCATTGTTGTAAAAGTTGCCCACTCATACCACTGATTGCTTTGTGCAGTTTCCCATAAAACATCCAGTTTAGCATCACCCTCATACATGCTGTAATTCTCTTCGCTGTTTCTACGTTGTTTTCCATACAATCCTGGTTCTCCTGTATTTGAAATTGAGTTGTTACTGGGTCTCGTGGAGGGTTGAAAAGTTGATGGAAGGGAAGTGTGGTTGAGAGTCTGAGTTGTGGGGTTTGGAGTAGTGGTGTTGATTGTGGTTTGAAGTTGTGACAAGCATAGGATGATCAGACATGTTGTCAGAGTCATTATTTTCATTAGTTCAACTTCTTTTGCCCCATTTTTCCCTTCTTTGTCCTTAACCGTCGGATTCTCTTGCTCGGTTGCTTCGGGTCTGCTTTCTCTGACCTTAGGTTTAGGAACTCTTGTGCAGTGGTTCAGATGGTACCAGGTGTTGCTTCCTTCTACCTGGACTGCTGTTGGAGTTGCGGCTGTCACTTTATAGGGTCCTTCCCTTCTTGGTTCATTCCATTTTCTTCGGAATACCCTTAGATAGACTAGATCTCCCGAGGTAATTGGACAGGTGGTCTCTGTCTCCTCACAAGGCTCTTTTTTCTTTTCCTGCACACAAATAGCTTTATGGATAGCAGTTAGTTTTTTCATGTACAATCTTAGTTCCATTTGCAATTGTTCTAATGGGGGTCCTTTGTACGGGCCTCTGCTGCATGGTACAGGCATTGGTCAACCAGTAAGCATTTCATGCGGTGTTAGATGCGTAATTCTGTTAGTTTGCATGCGGTAGCTCATTAGTGCGAGAGGCAAAGCATCGACCCAATTAAGTTTAGTACTTGCACATATTTTGTTGATTTTGGACTTGAGAATCTGTTTAATTTTTCAACTAAACCTTGCGATTTGTGAATGGTAGACGCATCCTAGACTTTGTTTTATTCTTAAATGTTGTAACACTTGTTTCAAAGTCTTTTGGATAAACGCTGATCCAGTGTCTGAACTTATTTCTGATGGGATTCCAAATCTGGGAAACACTTCTCTTGTCAAAAATTTTATTACCGTTCCTGCCCCTTCATCTGCTGATGGTACTGCTTCTACCCAATGGCTAAATTGGTCAACAACAACAAGCATGTATCTTTTGCCTTTGTACTCGTTTTATCATATCCACATAATCCATCAGCAAGTGTTTGAAAGGTCCTTCAGGCACGGGTATATGCCCTATTGGCGTTGTTATCCCTTTTCGGACATTATACCTGGCACAAATTTCACAGGAAGACAAAAATTCTGATACCATTGCATACAAGTATGGTGACCAATAACCTTGTTGTTTAATTTTCCTTACTACCTCCCCCTTTGCACAATGGTCAAAACCATGAGCATCTGGGATAAGGATGTTCAAAAGTGAGGTGGGTGCCACAATATGGCCTTCATATGAACGCCAAATGTTTTGAGAATCTTTTGTTGCTCCTCTTTGATGCCACATAAATTGCTCGTATGGGCCTGCCTGCTGTTGAATTCGAATAATGTCATCTAAGCTTGGGTGTGGCTCTACAATTACTTCCGGAGCTATTATAGCTATCTGACACCCAGAGGCCTTTTTGGCTTCAGAGTCTGCTATGTTGTTACCTGTCGCGATTTAGCTCAAAGGGAAATGTACATAAATAATTACAATTAATTATGATTAATTACAATTATTTATATCAGCTGCCAGTAGTAACTGTAGCAGAATCAATTTTCCATTAACTAATCTGTTCGCCCAGCGAACATTCAGCATAATTTATCATCAACACTAAGAAATTATATTTTCTTGGCCACAGAAAATAACTTTCTTAAAGTACTGTTGCATTAGAGCATGTAGCTCGAATCGGAATCGTAAAGGGGCATTCATTTGCAAGGCAGAATCAGAATCAAAACTCATAATTTGTGCACAATAGTTTATTAACGAAGGACTAACACATAACTAATCTAAACAAACAAACATGAAATCACTCATACATGGGGGAATGGTCAGTGAGAAGCAGTTAGAGAGAGACAAGGAAATAAAGCTATGAAAAGAGTCAGTTAACCACCTGAGCAAAACCATCAGTGCTGTCGACAGCTTATACTAAACCTCTGTTTTGTTTAGTTAAATGTACGATACTTGCATTGCCTTGGTCATCGAATAAGTGTCCAAATGCAGTCTCTGGTGAAAGATGGTTTGGAGCAGTGGTGGGTTTGGAAGTGCAATCACGTTCTTCCGGGTCTGAAGAGTAATGAATTCCAAAGATGTTCTGACTCAGTGGTGACTGGGAGTTCTCTTCCTGTGATCTTTGGGGAATGGAAAGACAAGGCCGCAAGGCCTGGCGCACGCTTAGGGAAGTCCTGAAGAGTTCTAGCTCATCTTCTTAGGTTCTCCAAGAACCACTGACTGGCTGAGGCGAGTCATGAAGATGAATTCCAGGGTTCAGTGGAACTGTCTGGCTCTTTGTGGTCGAGAGCCACAGCTCTGTATGTTGGGCCTGTCGGGCCCGCCCTGTGCCGGCTCAGGCTCCCCGTGGGTTCCTCCACACGGGCAGCAATTGGAAGATGTTGCAGACGAAGAAGACAGAAAAGAGGAAGAAGAGAGATCGGTTGATGCCTTTAAGCTCTCTGGAGGCTGCGCCTCCAGGAGGTCCGTGAACCAATGGTAACTTTCACCTTTGGAGGAAAAGTTTACGACTCTTTGTCTGTGAGCATGGTATTTTGCATATGTAATTCGATTGGGTGTTGATGCAAAAACTATTAAGGTTTCTTAAAACACTAATATGTTGCATAGGTATCAACATCTAATTTACACCATCTTTTAGATCATCAACATACGAATTAAAAGCGTCCAAACATGACACAGGTGGGCTGTATGACTAGTCATCTATCATAATGCATGCCTAAAACAGTAGAAAGACAAATACAACAGACAAAATTAAAATACAATGCAGTAGTACTGTACACAATGACCTGGGCTATGTGTGATAGGAAGGTCAAAGAAAGGTTTGTCTGTGAATGAATAGGAAAGAGTCCATCTCTATAGGCATTGTGTCTTTACTATAGAGAAATGTAGTGTGCTCCGTTTGCATTCCTTAAAGCAATAAAACCTGTGATATCAGATGGTCACCCTGGCAGCTAAGCCCTTTTGGAGTGTTAGTTGCTTTGGGAGGTTGTCATCAAAACTCCAGCATATAGCTGGGTTGTTGGTTTTAAAGATTATTTGTTAAATGTAACAAATAACTGTATGCCTGATTGGTCCAGATGCTACATACCTTTAATGACAAAGTCATTTCCTTTTTTGTGTGCTTGATATTTGATGATTGCTACTCACCAAACACCAAATTTTTAAACCCAATTTGCATAATGCATCTCTTCCTAGCAGATTAATAGGAGTCTGATTTGATATCAGGATAGGCATGGTCACACCTTTGGTTTTTGTTTTTAGGCAGATTGGAGCTGACATGGGAATTAGCTGTATTTGTCCCGAGAATCGTACTGTTATTACAAATTTCCCAGACATGGGGAGGTGTGAGGCATAATTTGATTTTAAACAAGTATACATGGCTCCCGTGTCAAGCATTACTGGTATTGTTTTCCCTTCTATTTCAATATCTAATACAGGTTCTTGGGTTGCATTGGTTGTTAAAATTGGAAGCTGCCTCTCCCCCCTAGGATTCTCTGGGCATCCTTAGCATTTTTGATTTGGGCTTCCCCAGTGGTTCACAGGGCCATGGAAAGATGCCTGCAAACCCGCCCCCCCTTCCAGCTCCAGGTGCTTGTGGCCATGAATTAGTTGGACAATTTATCTGGTAGTGGCCTGGCTGCCCGCATCCACAGCAGACTCCTGGAGGGAAATTAATCATTCTGCTTCCTCCTCTCTGTCCCCGTGGCTGTGGTTTCCTTTTCCACTCGGGGAGCCCCTGCTGCTGAGCATAAACATTGACAATGGGGGAAGGGGTCTGGTTTGCATTTGGAGGAATTGCTGCAGGCAGAGTTCGTTGGACAGCTGGATGAGAAGCATTTACAGAAGGCATTACAGTCATTTGATTAGATTCTTCTTTCTTTACCACGGCTTGAACCTTTTTCTTGTGCTTGGCTGTCAGTTCTTCAAGCTGCAGTTGAGTAAGCTTCCTTTTGTAGTTCTTTCTCTTGGTTTAAGAGCTTTTGTTAATTTTTCCTATACAGTTCCACTGCATAGGAAACATGATCATGAGACACATGATCACAAAACTCCTTGTGTGTTTTGGAGTTCAGACCAACTACATCCTCTAGCTTACTCTATTATAGCATTTCTGAACAGTGTAGCCATTAGAGGGTCTCCTTCTGGATTCCCTTCAGTCTCTTGCTTCCATCTTTTCAATTGTCTCTGAACATATGTGACAGGGTTTTCAGTTTCCCCCAACTGTTCACCCTTCAATCCTTCAATCTAGTCGGGTATTCAGCACGTAGTGCTTGCCACACGGCTGGGCGGTATACATCATATACAGTCCCGTCTATGTAATGGGAGTTCACAGCTCTCTCTAAGCCAGATGCTTGAAGAATTTCTTCCATCTTTGCTCCCCCTATAATTTTTGCCAGGAGTGCTTTGATGTCTCCTACAGCCAGGAGTTTGCCCATAGTTTCTTCTTCAAACACCCTAATCCATTTCCCAGCTCCCTCGTGCATGTCCGGGAGGCGAGTGACTAGCCCCTCCAAGTCCTGTGAAGCCCAAGGTATGTACTGTCCCTGCGCTCCTTTTATTAAAATAGGAAGTTGTTTTGTTAACGGTCTAAGCCGTCCTTGTTCATCTTCTCGTGACCACCTTCCTTCATCAACTGAGGACTCCTTTACACCAGGTTTTTGTTCATATTGTGGTTTTAATTCCTCCAAAGCTGTCTGCACTTGCTTATAACAGTCTAAGTATGGACTTTTATTTTCACTCCAATTTTGCCTGCTCTTTGGTCTAACATCTGGCCCCATTTGTTTTTCATCTCTTAATTCCACATCTCCTTCCATCTGCATCTCTCCTGTTACTTCTACCACGCCTTTGAGTATTGGAAATTGACCTTGAGAGGCCCCATAAGGAGGGGGGTCAGCAAACACTTCTCCCTTTTCTCTCTGCCTCCTTTAAAATCTTCCTAGCCTGTTTCATATTTTTCAGTAAGTTTTCTCCTTCTTTTTTGCATAAAGACAACACTTCTTGTTCCATTTTCCTTTTTTCTTCTCTTTTTTCTGTTTTTGACTCATATCTTTAGTCTTGTAATTTTTTTTTTTATCAATGTTTCCATTTCCTCACACAAGCTTATATCAAATGTTCCCTCTTTAGGCCATCTTGTCATCAATTTTTTCGTTCTCTTCTGCCATTTTTTGGAGAACTTATCTATAAGTTCTTTACTTGATGGATATTTCGATCCCAAAAGTTCTACAGGAGTTGCAGCCATATTTCTACAATACAACCCTTAAACTTGAATAGTTTTTTTCCCCAATTTTTTCAAACAATCAGTATTATAGAAATGCCTCCTTTACTAACTTATATAATAATGACAGTTTACATTTGACTAATACCAAACAGCAATATCAGCCACTTTTCCTTTAAACTAAATTTACACAATAGTTCTCAGTCAGTTATTAAACTTTTAAGCAAGTATTATTCCACATTCATACCAGTCCCTTTTTATCCATGTCCCTTTATTTCCAGGGCTCATACATTCACACTGTGTCCCTTATTTTGGTCTCTTGTACGCTCTCTCTCTCTGTGAAACACAGGAGGGCCCGTAGTCACCGCTGAAGGATTACAAATTTAAGAAACTGTTTAAAATATGCTGATCCTATGTTCTGACATAGCATCATGTGAAAACCTAAGGTGCAGTACATTGTATTTAGCATTTAAGGTAAATATGATGACATCAGACAAATGATTCTCTCAAGCAAAGTTTGTAGCAAGAGGTTCCTGCCAGTTCCTGTTCTCTTATTGTAAGTCAAATGAGCCAGATTACTGAGATGTTCACCTTTTGTTTGTAATGGCTCTTGGTACCTCTGCCCAGTCTTTGAGTAGTTATGATGATTGGATTAGGACTGATGTAAAGGGTGCAGGCTGCTATACCTGAATACTTCATTTGCATGTTTTGTTTGGGGTTGTCACCCAGGTGCTTTGTTTCCAGATCTAAGCACTGCCCCCTAAATGTATATAAACTACAATGTATCACTGCCTTAGTAAGACGACTTTTTGACTGCAGTGCAGAGCAGCGAGTAACTGAATAAAGAGAAACTTCTGCTTCAAGATATCCAAAAACGTCTCCTGGTCTCTAAGAAAAATTCACAACACCGCTCACAAGATGCAGAGTCTGTCACACATGCTCATACAACCACACACATACATTTAAATAGACTACCCTGAGTGACCTGTCAGTTCTACTTGCTCTTTTACTGAAACTTTCCTCAACACAGTAAAAAAGCAGTACTCTGCAGGATTTTTGCTTACTCGAGCAGCCCTCTGAAACTTCCTAACACCAGCAGAGCGGTATCCATAGGACTTAATAAATAACCTAACAAGTTTGCACTCTGTCTTCACTTGATATCCTTAACTCAAGGAAAGGCAACCCTTGCAGTGCCTACCCTTGTAGGACTTTCTTAATAGCGCTTCTCTTTTAACACTTTTAATCTAATTCTACTTAAATATGAAAATCTGAATTCACTGTTCTCCTCAAGTCCAGCTCAACAGAAAATACAGATCAATGCATGCATTTAGTGCTTTTGGAATCAATACCCCTTTTCCATTTATTTTAACTCTTCCTCCAATTATTATAGTTCGATGAATTTAGAAGGATGTAAAGTGTCTCACCACAAGCAAAACAACACAACCTAACTATATAAGCAAAACTGCTTACCTTTGGCCAAGTTGTTGTGTTGCTCATCCAGAGTCTGCTCACCGTGGTCCACCTCGCTGTCCTTTCGAAATCCTGTTTGTGACGCCAATTCTGTTGTGGTTTCCCCTCTTCCCTGTCAAAGAATTACTCTTGAGTCTTGGGTTTTGATGCCAAAAGATAGACTTTATTGCCGAAACAATCAAGCCGAGTTGTCTATAGAGAACTGATCTTTACTAGGTTGAGGACAGCTTTTTATACTGGTCTTCTCACGCAAGCATGTCAACCTAAATTATTGGGGGGTCCCTAAAGTAAACACTATGAGGGAGACAAATGTTTCCTATACCATGGTTTTACTAGTAACTCTCCAAATAAGGGCATACTGTGCTCGACCATCTCCCATACTATGGCTTCACCAGTGGGCCCCTAACAATAACAGTATGTGCTTGTCCAGCAAAATATAGGGTAGAACTGCAAAACTATAATAGTAAAATAATTTGGATATGATTCCTTTATATTTTAGTTAATAAAATCTTCCTCAGAGTATATCAGCGTCAGACAATGTTGGCCTATTTTTGGATTTATCAGTGTCATTTTTTACTTTCTTTCTTTGAAACGCAGGGTTAACAAACTTGCAGTACTTTGTGAGGTGACCCATCCTACCGCAATTTCCGCACCTTTTTGGGGCAGTTGGGCAATCTCGACTAATATGTCCACCCTGACCGCACCTAAAGCAGTCCCGGGGGGTCATGGGACCCCGCTGCCTGCGGGGGTGATGGATTTGTTTCTGTACCCGCAACAGCAGTAGACACAGCGGGAGTTATTTCCATGTCTTTGCAGACGCACCCAAGTTGAGGTACACCATTTCAACAGTGAATCCCAAGTTTGAATGTTCACCGACCCAGAGATCAGGAGATCTCTGAAACGGCGAGACAATCCATCTATAGCGGTTTCAATAATGATTGCCGAATCATATTCCTCATTGCAATTGTTAGCCACACAGTAATTTTCGTAAGCACTACGGAAACGCTCAACATAAGGGACTTTCGTTTTGTTTTTGGATAACTTGGGTCACACCCGTCCAAAGGAAAGAGCCCCTCCCCAGTAATTCTTGCACCTGTGATTTATAGTCCCTGTATGCATTACAGTAACCTTCCCAGTCTTCAGGTACTAAGGGATCAAATCTGATAGACTGAACCTTGACCAATTTACTGGTTGGAACTAGGTTTTCTACCAATGATTTTATATCTGCTATCCCCAAATTCTGTTGTCTAGCAATTGCTTCTACTTTCTCCCATGTCACCTTGTTTGGGGTGAACAATCTTAGAGGTTCAATCCCTGCAAGCAGAGTACTTTTCTCAGAGGGAGTAAGCCTTGACCACTCACCTCTCTCATAACCTGCCCCCATTTCAGTATTTCTTTCCTCATCATATGAGGCTTTAATGGGTGCAGCAGAAACCTTTCCTCTGGGAAGGCTCCTGCTCCACTCCGGGGGAGGACGAGAGGCCCTTTGGCTCTCTTTCTTTGTCTCATCCTTTGCTTGCAGGGGAGGAAACTCAGATGTGTCTAAATATGGGGGCGGTGCCCCAGAAGCAGCTTCTTCCAATAAGTTTCTCACGGCGGCATAAGGGGAGTTGGTCTGGTCCTCAGTCTGTGAGGCGGAGCCTGTGACAGCTGCAATCTGCACAGTCTGAGGAGAGAGCTCAAGGGGGGGAGCAGTGGGAAACATAGCAGTTGCAGAACATTTTTCAGCCCGCTCAGCTTTCGCAGCTTCTTCAGCCCTTTCTATGAGCACAGCAAGCCCTTCATTAAAACCATTCAGATCATCACCCACCTCAATCCCTGTAACCTCAACTGTTTTCAGACTTTACTCATGTCAGAAACCACACCATCCTTTGTTACAACAATTCCTTCCATTTTAGATATCCATGAGAATGCACACACAGCAAGAAACTTATGCTTTTCTGTCTCCTTTTTGGTCTGTAGCCATTCTAACTGTTCTTTCAGTTTCCACTGGGAATCAAATCCCGAGCTAACCATTCGTTTGACGAGTTCAGAAGCCTTTTTAGCAGTTAACAATTCAGAGCACATTTGTTTACAAAGTTGGCTCTCATCTATTTCATCACCCTTGGTCAATTCGGGTGTTTTCTTAGATTTATCAGCCATTCTAAAAAAGAAAAATATATACTTTTTTTTTTTTTTTTTTTTTTTTTTTTTTTTATTTAAGCCCCCAAGAAATGCTAGCAGCAATAATCAAATCGAGGTCACTAACACAAATGCTTATGTATCAGTTCTTTGACTTATACTTCTACTTCAGAAACTGCAAAGTATTTCTCACCACACACCAATCTAAGTTAATTCACAATTTAGCTCTTGTGGGGTCACTCCTGACGCATCCCAGATCAATCAACCTTTACCTAATTTATGTCTATACCTTATGTGCACATCTGATTTGAATAATAATAATAATAATAATAATAATAATAATAATAATTATTATTATTATTATTATTATTATTATTATTATTATTATTATTATTATTATTATTATTATTCTCAGTCCCTATCCAACTGACCTATCCTAACCATTAAGTTCGGGGCGCCCCTATCTGTGCTGGTAGGAGTTGAGAGTTGGTTGAGCGATCATGACTAAACAATCCGTTTTTTAGCGTCTTACACTCTTTTGAGTGATTTGCACTTCAAATCACTCACTCTGTCTGGCTCACAGGCTCCTAGTGCCTTCCAGAGAGTGCGTTTTGCCCCCACGGGACCTTTGTGCTTTTATTCCCCAGTGGAATGCACTTCACTCACACCTTTTCACTTTTGTATTTTATCCTATAGGTGTGTACATGTATAGGTGTGTACGTCACAGACAGTCCCTAACTATAAATGAGTTAAAGTTTCCTACCTTGTTTCTGTTGATTGATCAGGGATGTCACCGAAGAATGAATGCCCGTGCGTCCTCCACCATTAACTGTAGGGGGAAATGCAGTCAAACCCAAAGTGTAGGTGTGTGGTAATGAAGACCAGAGCTATGTCCCAAAGTGGAATGCGTCAGAGCGGCGTGACGAAGACTGTGCCAAACTGAAGTGCGTGGACTCCGAAGTGCAAATTTGAAGGGCGATTGCATCACGGCGTCACAACGTAAGCTGTCCCAATTCAGAATGCACCCTCCGAAGTGCACATTCCAAGGCCGAATGCGTCACCGCGGCGCGACAAATGCTAAATCAAAAGCGACTTTAAATGCGGTCTCTGATTCCCAGGAAAATGAAGTGTATATCTGATGGACACTTCGCACCCTACCATATCCCAGAATCACTTGTGCGCAGATGACGATGGAATTTATATTCAAAGAACATGATGGGTGAGAGTTCTGTTGGGGAATTTACAATGAAATGTAAGTAAACAAACTTTAGTATTTTGTATGCATGTCCTGCTGTGTCATGTTTTGTAATGTTAAGATTGAAAACCTTTCTTTATATTATAAGTGTTTCCATTTTCTCTTGTTGTAGAACTATTTTAGAGAAAGTGAGCCTGCTGGAGAAAGACTTAAAAAAAATACAAAGTAAGCAAGTTAATAGAGTATTTTTTTTTTTCCTGCTGAAATTCATTGTGCTGTTGTTGTTAACAGGCATGGTTTATTTGCTCTGATTTAGAATTGCAAGTGTCACAAATTTTTAATATCTTTTTTTTTTCACTTTGTCAGTGAAACAACATAATTTCTGTAGTTTATTTTTGTGATTGTAAGTTTAGAATGAAATAATTTTTTGTACATTTTGTATTTTTGTATCTTTGTATATTCACATGTTAATAAAAGATAACTAATTCTGTACAATTTGTAAATTACAAGGTGTAAATTTCTGTAATGCAGCTTATAATTTTTTTCACAACAAAAAAATATATAATAAAATACGTTTATTTTATTTTTGTCCTGTAAATACTTTTTTTCACATTAAAACAAAATTGTTCTATATGTTACTGAAAATACTTTTTACAACTATTTACAACATAGCTTAGGTTGAACATTAGAAAAACGACATCAATTTTAAGTCCAACTCTGCCTCCATGTGTTCTGGGGTCTTCGGGGAGGTGAATCTCTTGGTGACGAATGGCCACCAACTCCTCAGCAACTCGGTGGACAGTGTAATGAGGCATGTCAAACACTCTGCTGCCTCTGAACATTGAGATAAACAATGCATAATTTGTTTTTATTTATTCACAGTTTTATTTTTATGGTTACTTAACTGCCTAAAATCAGGGTTTCCAAATATGTTCACCATCAAGACAATAAACTATTATAAAATCGCATCTTGGTAACATATCAGTCAGTATTTGAACTGCTATATATTTCTGTGTGCATGGTTTTGTATTTTTTTTTCATATGCATCTTTACATTATTCAAGTCGGTTCAAACGCAATGAATGCATTTAAAATTGTAATCCGGCAAGGATGCAGCAAAACAATATAGTTTACCCGGCCATGCTCTTGGCCAAGCCTGAGGTACATCCCCACCATCTCCTCCAGTAAAACATAAAATATAAAAACAAATATGACCAATGCTGGCTCCATAACTTAAACGTCTAAACATGTCAGGATGGCAGCGCCCCTCTCGCACCGTTGCTATGCGACAGGAGCGGTAATCGGGAACACCTGGTGGTGCAATTAGGAAATCCTGCGAAGGTGGAGCATCTCATGCACTTCTGAGGGTCCCTCGTGCACTTCGGAGGCGTGGCCTTCGAAGTCCGTGGCCTTCGAAGTGCGTGCACTTCACTTTGGGACACAGCTCAGGAGTCAGCGATGTAGTCAACTGAAGAAGATAGTTTGCAGTTTCATCAGCAGAAGCCAGCTTCAACACTCTCGACGGAGTTCGTAGGCCACTCTGCGTACATGTTACAATCACCAGTAGTTATACTCTAACAATAGTTGCTAACTATGCAAATACATAGGTCAGGAAGATTCTGATTGGTTCAAATCCAGATAAACTTAGTAAATCTCCACGTATGGACGTCAAACTCAACGCATATCTATACATGATTATCTAGGCGACAAGTGAAACCGGGTCAGACACAACAGGTCACTCCAGAGACTTATTTCTGAACAGGATGCCAGTGTAGTCAGCTCTGCTGTGCTCCTAGACAAAGACAGATACACACACACATACAACAAGGTTGGCTAGTCCAGGCAGGGCTCTTATCAGTATGGTTGGTTACATATCCCACTATGCGGACAGCATCAAGGAAAAAGCATACGAAATGAACTAAAGTTTACTTTCATATCTGGTTAAAACTCTTAGATCTTTGTAACAGTTGTTCCGGTCACTCATGGATCTCCTAGGTCAGTGGTTCTCAACAGGGGGGGCGCGGAGGGATCGGAAGGGGGGGGCGCAAATCATGGATCGCGGAACCGGGGGGCCGCCCGGGCCTGGGCGCGAGTAACTTTTGACGTACAAAAATACATAGGCTATAGACTCATATGGATTATTCACTGAAAGGTCGCGATCTCGATTTAAACACACGCAATCTTACTGCTATATGATGATGATTTCGCCATGCCTATAAAACCTTTGAAATGGCAATCACATCGGAATATTTAAACCTGCTTTCGCGCAACCGCTGATTCAGAGAGAGCTCTGCTCATGTAAGTTAAGCTTTGTTTGAACAAGCTTCACGACCAGGATACACGGTATAGGTTACATGTCTGTGTTGCAAACATTGAATGATAATTAAAGTATTCGGATAAATGCTCATTAAAGCCCTGCACGGGCCTCATATATATTTCCTAGACCGGCCCTTGTCCGACAGCTTCTCAGAATTATCGGCCCGGAGCCCGTCTTTTCCCCCCTTCTCCCAAAACAGCTTATACTACTCTTTCAACTATTGAAAGTTCAGTTTTGTATGTAATGGTAAAGTGATTTTATTTCGTTTCATTCTTTTGTTACGTTAATTTAGAAAAACATCTGGAGCATTTTTGTTCATTAAATATAGCCTAAAGTTTTTGTTTTTTAAAGTAAGGACTGTTTGATCAATTTTGCCTTCTCAAATCATCACGACTTGTTTAAAATCAAATCTATAGATATAGGCCCAAAGGAGTTCAAGTATAAAACAATGTTAGTTGCAATGTTAAACTTAGAGAAATGTGCGCTATTAGACGCATACCCAAATTTGTGCGGAGAGTGGAAGCTAGAGGCGCATTGCAGGACATTGAGGCGCCAGCGCGATGACTTGCATTATTTTTTCAGTGGAAACAATTTAAAATATTCCGTCATTTTTGCTCATAATACATCTTTCGCAACTGTTAAGGGTCAACTTTTATTTGTGTGCATTCACAGCATCAACAAAACGTTGCAAAAGGTGCTTTTATTAAATAAAGAAAACAAACATTATGCGCTTTCTGTTGCCTCAACAGGAGCGCTTCACAAAAATGAACGGAAACTCAGCAAATGCATACCTCACAGACATGGTACATATATCTATAGAACGCTTGAAATGATTAATTAACGAAATAAAACAAATACTCTGTCACAAAAACTCTTTTTATATGTAATCTGTAAAGATGCATTTCTCTAAAGGCGCGTCCGAGTCAGGATCGGCAACTTCATCCTTGCTACACTGAAAACACTGGTTTATTAATAAATAATTCAAATATCCCCTTATTTCCCCAGAAACATTCATTGTAATTACGTTTGCTGGTGCTTTGTGGCATTTTCAGCCTATTGCGTGCTTGAACGCGGATCTCTTCCAGCTGCGCTGATTTGCTGCTGCTGGCGGAGACACTAAACGCTTTCCGAGTCGGTCTCGAAAGTGAAAGCAAAAGTGAAGTCTCGTGGTGTTTCCATCAGCGCGGAAATTTGTTTTCATCACCATAATTGGTGTATGTATAAAATATCAAAATAAGGAGAAGCCTAAAACAGACCCGAGGCCCGGCCTGAGTCTGAACTATAATTTGAAAATTGTCCCGAAGCCCGGACTTATTTATAACATTTTAAATGGACTAATTTATAAAATTAAATAAAATAATTAACTAATAACTATACTCTTAAAATTGTCTTAATATTAAAATGTAGACTAGCATGTAAAATGTACAATCTTACAGACTTTATAGACCCCCACACCTTCCAAATTCGTATAACATCTGCCCTAAATAGTACTGAATATTATTTAGGGCGGATAGTATGCGTAAAATAATACTTACACGTTATTTAGCGTTTACACGTTACAACTTATAGGCTACTTTAAGTTCTCTTGTTCAAAATCTATCATCTATCTATCCTTTTATATAGTTTTATAAAACTCATCATAGTTATTTTAAAAGTCATAAGTTATGAAAAGTATAACAAAGGGGGGGGCGTGCCACATGATAGGGGAGGTTTGGGGGGGCTTTAGTTCCAAAAGGTTGAGAACCTCTGTCCTAGGTCAAGTCAGGGGTCCTTCTTGACCCCCCTCCCCTTTCTCTCTTCCTCTCACCCCTCTCCTTACACCGTGACATCTTGACCCTAGGAGAAAATAGAACTCAGCAGGAAAAAGATACACACTCTATTTGATCAAGTTAGGGTGAATGAGACAGATTACTTGTAGTCCCTTATTAACATCAAATCAACCGTATTAGAATCAAGAATATTATTAATCTTTATTAATGATTAGACAAATATTAATATAATTATGAAGGTCCAGATGGATTCAGGCTTCCAGTCCTTCAATGACATTTGGCTCAGCTGAGGTGTGTGGTGGTGTTGTTTTTTGTTTTTTGTTTTTTTTAATTATTTGGATGAGTTAAGGTAAAAGGGAATGTCCATACTGTATTTTTTTTTTTTTTTTAATGAGGTAGGATCTTGTGTATCCTTCAGCTTCTGGTGCAACAACATTCAACTTTCGCTTACTGTGAACAGAAATTGGGCCAGTGCTTTAAAGCACCGACGAGCTAAGGCCGATTACTACATGCTATCTGGGTTATATGGCCCTCTGAAACAAGCCCTTAGTGTTTCAGCTCCATTTGCAGGGCTTTTGTGAGATTGCTGAGGAAAAGCTGGTTACCCTCAGGGCTGAGGTGCACTCCATCTTGGAGTAGATGGGACAAGCTGTTTCTGTGAGAAATGCAACACATGTTTCTCTCTGACAGGAAACCACTCACGCGTTGGCTCCTCTCAATGCTGTAGGTGGTCCTCCCGGTCTGACCTCTCTATAGTTCAGATGGGGCAGAATGTCTGAAAACAGGATCCTGGTCGTGGGAAGCATCTTGAGGACTCTAGCCAGGTCAGCCTTCACTTCCTGAAAGAAATCCAGGTGGTTTTGGCCGTCACGACATAAGCTGTTCACACCGAGGTGGATTACTAAGATGTCAGGTGCAGGAACGCTGGCCCCGAGAGAGCACAGCATTGGAATCAGCTGCTCCCAGAGCCTGCCACCTCTGCCATCCCAGGTGATGGTGCAGGGAAGACCAAGGTTTTGAGGCTCTGCTCACATAGGTAAATGTGCAGCCTACGAACGTAGAAGTTGACAACAATCAGGTGCAAGGCACAGGATGTTCAGCCATCTCTCCAGAAAGAGTGTGGGAGCCAGGGTTGCCACATCATTAATTTTATTTATTCTATATTCTCTTTTTATTTATTTTGTTTTTCTTCAGCATTTTTTCATAATAAAACATTAAATTATTTTCATTAATTTGTTTCATTTATTTATTTAATCAGGGACAATGCACGTTAATAATACATAACAATATGTACAATGCACCTGAATTAGATTTAGATTGAGTCTAATCTAAACCTGTTAAATTTTACACATTTTCCCATAATTATTTTGTGCTTCCTTTGCCCTGCTCAGTTATAGAAATACAAAAAAAAAATTGCTTTTGTTTTTTCTAATTTTGTTTATTACTCAATTTATTAATTTTACTTCTCACATTCCATCTTAGATTTTTAGAAACCATTTCAATGCATTATCTCTTTGTTTTATGAGTGACCCAAATATTGTCATTTAACCAAATTAGAGCTGTGTGATTTTGTCCACAAATATATTTTTCCATTATCATATCAGAATATTCATTTACCATCATCATGGAAGGAAATGCTTTAAGAGTGCATGTAAACACATACACACGTTTTATCATTTATTTTGTATGATTTATACAAATGGATCATGAAAAATCCTGTCTAAAAACTTAAACCTAAAAATAATAATAATAATAATAATAATAATAATAATAATAATAATAATCTTTTTAAATAGAATATAATACAATACACTATAAACATAGGTTAGGCTATTTTAGTTGCCCTCACTCCACAAATCTTTTCAATTTAACAGTATTGAGAAAAGAACAAGAATGAAAAGCTAGGCGACAAGCCAAAACGAATTCATTTAGGCTGAAGCGAAACTGAAATTAATGTTGGGTCTCTCATACTACACTAATCCAAGTGTTTCCGTATTCGAGATGTTTAAATGCCAAAATATTATTTATTATGTAAACCTGGTTTTGTACTTCTCATATTCCAATATCCACACACACACACACAAAAATGTTGGCATAATATCACCATTGCTTATTATTGTTTAATTTCATTGTTAATTCAACAGCAGTAATGTACAATCAATCATAGTGTAAGATTGATTCAAAGCATTTTATTGTACATTTTTGGTTTAAATATCACCATTGTTTCAATAATTGCAAGTGCAAAGTGATATTAAACCAACAACTGATAACACAGATTCAATTACATTTTTCTTTTTTTTTTCTTTTTTCTTTCTTTTTTTTTTTTTTTTTTTTTTTTTTTGTTGACATCTCACCATTGTTTCAACATTAACTGGGGGTGCAAAAGTGATACTGAAAAAAAATATTGATTTCTAAATGTTGAATTAATAATATTATAATTGATTTGTGGTTGAAATTTAGGTATTGTTTTACGCTGAAGACCATGTTTCAACAAAAACTGCCCACAGAAAAGATCACAAAGCCAACATGTGTGAAAAATAAATTTTATCATCTGCCGTAGTCAGCTTAATCACCTGAACTGAATGTAACTGAACTACTTCGGGCAATTTTTTTGGAGAGAAGTGTAAGAAGTTAGATTCACTCCCTCAGCATCTCTGAAGCAACCGGCAGATGTTCTGAACTGGAAACTATTCAAAAGCTGCATTAATCTACTAGAAGTATTGCTTTCTACTTGTTTACCGGGGTGGGCCTTTATATAAAGAAATAATATTCATAAATAAATAGTAAAATAATGTTAATTTAAAAAAACAAACAAAAACAGTAACAAATACTTACTATGACAAAATAAGTCAGTATTGGCAATTGCTCTTTATTTGAGAGAGTGTGTGTGTGTGTGTGTGTGTGTGTGTGTGTGTGTGTGTGTGTGTGTGGCTCTGAAAAGATCCCTTAGTGATTTAGCTGTATCTGCAGGGCTTTTGTGAGATTGCTGAGGAAAAGCTGGTTACCCTCAGGCCTGAGGTGCACTCCATTGCTGATTGAGATTGGACAAGCTGATGTTTCTGTGGGGAATGCAGCACATGTTTCTCTCTGACAGGAAACCAGACATGGCCCTGTTGAGCCAGCTCCGGCTCCGCTCAAAGCCATAGGCAGCCCTCCTGGTCTGACCTCTCCAGTTCAGACGCGGCAGAATGTCTGAAAACAGGACCCTGCACTGAAAAAAATGATTCTGACCCCTTGTAAATGTTACATGTTTTTATCTGGTTAAATTCACTGATTTTAATGTGTTATTTAATCCTACTTATTTTTTATTATTAATTTTCAAATTCACTGCCCTTGTTTAAAACAAGTTAATTTCATTCAATTAAAAGTAATTAGAAAAAAATAAGTTTCATTTAATTTCCATATACACTCAAAAAAATATTTCAGCCCTAAACTTAATTCAATTACATACATCAGTTCCATGCATTTAGATTACATAGTTTTAATTTAAACAAATCAATTAAACTTAATGTAATTCAAATACATCAGTCTTACGTAAATGAAACAGGTAAAGTTTATGTAATATTTCCCAGTGTTAAACAAACCCTGCTCAGTGTTCATGTGTTTTTCACACTACAGAGTGTTCAAGTAGCATTGACACAGTGTTGGAGTTAAGGAGATCATTATGTCATGATTGACCAATAATGATGAACACCTGCTGTTTACAAGCAGAATCACAGAAGGAAAGAGAATCACAAGAATCAGACACAGCCAAAGAGAAAATGAACTTTAATATAATAAATTTAATATACATTAAATCTCTGATTAAACAACTCCACAAACATTACAGTTTGGCTTGATTTCTGTCATATATCTACAAATATTATTTCAGAACATCTAAACAGAGGTTTAGATGTTATATATATATATATATATATATATATAATATATATTTTTTTTATGTTTCAATTGACCTCACCATCATGGCGATCAGGGTTTACTTTAGTTGGACTCTTGACTTTTGATTTTTTATTTTTTTTTTTTGGCTGCTATAATTATGTGTATGAAGCACATCTATTACAGCAAAATAACAAAGCCAAAAAGAAGTCTGATTAGGTGTTTTTGGTTAATTTTTATTTGTGGGGAAATCACTAACATCCAGTGGCCTGATGCACTGATCTCATGCAGTGGTTAGTCTATTATTTTCATAATGTTTACAACAAGTGTATGAACTATTATGGATGTTTATCTTATACACTAAACCTTGAAATCTACAGTGTCCCTTTGACACACACAGACATCAAGAATCAGCATTTGAATCTCAACAATGGTGACATTCAACAGCTGCATGCTGGGTAACAGCAGATTATAAAACTCACCCATGACTCCCAGCATGCAGCTGTTGAATATCACCATTGTTGAGATTCATATGCTGATTCTTGATGTCTGTGTGTGTCTAAGTAATGCTGGAGATCTTAAAGTAGTAATAGTAAGAGTTCATACAACTATTGTAAATATCATGAAACTAAGAGGTAAACCATAGAACGATATCAGCAAATCAGACCACTGGATGATGATTACACCATCAATAATAATTAACCAAGAACATTTAATAAGGCCCTCCCCTTGTTTTTTTTTGGCGCTATAACAAATGTGCTCTGTAAACACAATTACAGCAACCAAAGAACAAAAAAATTATATTAAGAAAGTGAAGGCTCAAGAGCCCAACTAAAGTAAACCCTGTTCGCCATGATGGTGAGGTCAAATGAAACTTTTTTTTTTTTTAATAAAACATCTAAACCTCTGTTTAGATGTTCTCAAATAATATTTGTGGATATATGACAGAAATCAAGTCAAACTGTAATGTTGTTTGTGGAAAAGAGATTAATAAACTCAATGTATAAAATATAAGTACAACCAATTTATAAAATATAAGTAAACTCAACTTATAAAATATAAATTCTCTCAACTTAAAAAATATATCTGGATTTAGATAAATTTATTTCGTGCAACCCCTTGACGTAATAAAATTAAGTAAATTCAACATAACATTTTTTTCAGTGTATGGTAAAATCCACACTGAGAAGCCTATATGCAGCAAAAAGCCCATTTAGGACAAATATGTACATTAAATTTTGGACTGCTTGGTCTAAATCAAACAATAACCTATCCTAGACATTCAGTAGTGTTATGATTTTAATGTGTTGACTTTGTTGTTTTAGGTTAGAAGACAATGGGAATAATTGCCACACAGCAAAATCCCCAGTGAAACTTATTTTTTTCTAATTACTTTTAATTGAATGAAATTAACTTGTTTTAAACAAGGGCAGTGAATTTGAAAATTATTAATAAAAAATAAGTAGGATTAAATAACACATTAAAATCAGTGAAATTAACCAGATAAAAACATGTAACATTTACAAGGGGTCAGAATCATTTTTTTCAGTGAAGTAATGATTTGTTAAATAGTGACACCAGCCTGGGGCCGACAGTGTCAAATATTTGCCTCAAATAGAGAGGATGTATAGTGTCAAATGCACAAAAGGAAGGTTTAAGTTTAAACATAACTTCCTTTACAGAATGTAAAGAGACAGGATTGAAAGAAGTCCACAGGACAGATGAATTCATCTCGGTCTGTATTTTATGAACAAAGACCTGAAACTGGGCCAAGCTTGAAACTTTAATGCCAAAATAGGGAAAAAAAGGAAGCCTTAGCTTCTAATATGACAAAAGGCAGTTCTTTAAGATCTCTTCCGGTTCCTTTCTGCTTTCCTGCATGTCTCTCTCAAGGAACAAATACACAGCAAAATCCCCAGTGTTAATTTAACACTCTGAGTGTGGACACATATAGACACTGAAGCAGTGTTAAAGTTAACACTGAAGTAGTGTTGAAGTTAACGAGATAATTAGGTGATTAACGAAGTGATGATTGATGATTATTGAAGACACCTGATGTTAATAAGCAGAATCACCAAAGGAGAAAACCAAAATTTTTAAGCAACCATTATAGTGGTCAATGTTTGCATTAATTGGGCTCTTGACCCTTAAATCTCAATATTAGGTCTTGTTTGGCTGCAATTACTGAGTTATAACAGCCAGACAAGCAAAGAGCAAAAGTCAATAAGATGGCATTGACTGTGTTTGACTTAATCATCATATAGTGACTTGAGTATTTGACATAGAATTTTCTTACAGATTACAAAAAGAACTGTGAACAAAAGATCAATCAGTTTTGCCATAATCAGACAGATGATGAAAAAAAGTTTATCTTAATTTAGACACACAGACATGAAGAATCAGTGTGAGAATCACAACAACGGTGACCATCAAAAAGCGTGTTGTAGCCAATCAGAACTCATCCATGACTCCCATCATGCATTGCGGCATGAATAAATGATGAGAGTTCAGAGTTGATCTGTTTATCTGAATATGCCGTTTGTCACCATTGTTGAGATTCATGGGCTGCTTCTTGATGTCTATGTGTGCCTAGGTGAAATTTTTTTTTTTTTTAAACCGGTTGTAAAAAAAAAATCTTTCCAAAATGTATAGGAAGTGCTGGATCTTCTGTGGATTGTCAAGGCTATTACAATAAGCAAAAAAAAAAAAATAATAATAATAACTTAGAGATTAGACTCTAGGTGATTTATGTCAAACAATGAATATGTTAAAAATAATCACCTGGTGATTTGAGTTTTTGGCTTGTCTGGCTGTTATAACTCAGTAATTGCAGCCAAACAAGACCTAATATTGATGATTTAAGGGTCAAGAGCCCAACTAATGCAAACACTGACCACTATAATGGTTGTTTAAAAATTTTGGTTTTCTCCTTTGGTGATTCTGCTTATTAACATCAGGTGTCTTCAATAATGATCAATCATCACTTTGTTAATCACCTAATTATCTCGTTAACTTCAACACTGCTTTAGTGTTAACTTTAACACTGCTTCAGTGTCTATATGTGTCCACACTCAGAGTGTTAAATTAACACTGGGGATTTTGCTGTGTGGCAATTATTCCCATTGTCTTCTAACCTAAAACAACAAAGTCAACACATTAAAATCATAACACTACTGAATGTCTAGGATAGGTTATTGTTTGATTTAGACCAAGCAGTCCAAAATTTAATGTACATATTTGTCCTAAATGGGCTTTTTGCTGCATATAGGCTTCTCAGTGTGGATTTTACCATACACTGAAAAAAATGTTATGTTGAATTTACTTAATTTTATTACGTCAAGGGGTTGCACGAAATAAATTTATCTAAATCCAGATATATTTTTTAAGTTGAGAGAATTTATATTTTATAAGTTGAGTTTACTTATATTTTATAAATTGGTTGTACTTATATTTTATACATTGAGTTTATTAATCTCTTTTCCACAAACAACATTACAGTTTGACTTGATTTCTGTCATATATCCACAAATATTATTTGAGAACATCTAAACAGAGGTTTAGATGTTTTATTAAAAAAAAAAAAAAAAAAGTTCATTTGACCTCACCATCATGGCGAACAGGGTTTACTTTAGTTGGGCTCTTGAGCCTTCACTTTCTTAATATAATTTTTTTGTTCTTTGGTTGCTGTAATTGTGTTTACAGAGCACATTTGTTATAGCGCCAAAAAAAAAACAAGGGGAGGGCCTTATTAAATGTTCTTGGTTAATTATTATTGATGGTGTAATCATCATCCAGTGGTCTGATTTGCTGATATCGTTCTATGGTTTACCTCTTAGTTTCATGATATTTACAATAGTTGTATGAACTCTTACTATTACTACTTTAAGATCTCCAGCATTACTTAGACACACACAGACATCAAGAATCAGCATATGAATCTCAACAATGGTGATATTCAACAGCTGCATGCTGGGAGTCATGGGTGAGTTTTATAATCTGCTGTTACCCAGCATGCAGCTGTTGAATGTCACCATTGTTGAGATTCAAATGCTGATTCTTGATGTCTGTGTGTGTCAAAGGGACACTGTAGATTTCAAGGTTTAGTGTATAAGATAAACATCCATAATAGTTCATACACTTGTTGTAAACATTATGAAAATAATAGACTAACCACTGCATGAGATCAGTGCATCAGGCCACTGGATGTTAGTGATTTCCCCACAAATAAAAATTAACCAAAAACACCTAATCAGACTTCTTTTTGGCTTTGTTATTTTGCTGTAATAGATGTGCTTCATACACATAATTATAGCAGCCAAAAAAAAATCAAAAGTCAAGAGTCCAACTAAAGTAAACCCTGATCGCCATGATGGTGAGGTCAATTGAAACATAAAATATATATATATATATATATATATATATATATATAAAACATCTAAACCTCTGTTTAGATGTTCTGAAAAATAATATTGTAGATATATGACAGAAATCAAGCCAAACTGTAATGTTTGTGGAGTTGTTTAATCAGAGATTTAATGTATATTAAATTTATTATATTAAAGTTCATTTTATCTTTGGCTGTGTCTGATTCTTGTGTTTCTCTTTCCTTCTGTGATTCTGCTTGTAAACAGCAGGTGTTCATCATTATTGGTCAATCATGACATAATGATCTCCTTAACTCCAACACTGTGTCAATGCTACTTGAACACTCTGTAGTGTGGAAACACATGAACACTGAGCAGGGTTTGTTTAACACTGGGAAATGTTACATAAACTTTACCTGTTTCATTTACGTAAGACTGATGTATTTGAATTACATTAAGTTTAATTGATTTGTTTAAATTAAAACTATGTAATCTAAATGCATGGAACTGATGTATGTAATTGAATTAAGTTTAGGGCTGAAATATTTTTTTGAGTGTATATGGAAATTAAATGAAACTTATTTTTTTCTAATTACTTTTAATTGAATGAAATTAACTTGTTTTAAACAAGGGCAGTGAATTTGAAAATTAATAATAAAAAATAAGTAGGATTAAATAACACATTAAAATCAGTGAAATTAACCAGATAAAAACATGTAACATTTACAAGGGGTCAGAATCATTTTTTTCAGTGTAGCCAAACACACGACAGCTCAACTACACTTAAGTTTCTCTTTCCCTGAACTCAGAAGAGTCTCCGATTTCCTGGTTCTGTGTTTGAATGACGTGAGTAAAACGTGTGTTTGTCTGCGAGTCTAAATTTCACAGATAATATGTCCACTAGATTTACAATACCTCAATTACTTGTTTTTACTGTGTGTATAATTAAATTTATATTTGGGGCTCGGGTTTTTTTTATCAATTGGAGATTTGTTTGTTATATCAGAAGAAAGAATAAAAGGCAAGAAGATAAAATTCCTGCTGCTCTGTGTTTGATTGACCCAGAGCCTACACCACTAGACATCTATGCAACACAGAGTTGCCATTCAGTGCAACTCGTTGTTACATGTTTACATGCTACATTTTGCATGCTTGCGTGAAGAAGGATTTATTTGATTCAAATGATCTGTCATACAAGATGTATTGAAGTAATCTGAGATTTTGTTCTTTATGTGCGTATGGTGTGAAATATCTTTATTGTTTTAACAGTGTGTGAGCTGACATTTCCAGTATGTCACTCACTTTGCAAAAACACAAAAACATGGCTTCAGAGTTCTCACTTTAAATGTGTTGCATATGCCATTATAGGCCCCCCAACTTTAATATAGTTGGGCATTTTAACCCAAAAAAAAATTGGTTCAGAAACCCAGAAATGTTTCCCAGACATTAACCATGTTTTTTTTTTTTTATATCATCACTGAGATGTGTAAGGCCATACACATTGGACATAAAGCTTTCCAAAGTCTGACATTTGAAAGATAAATGTGTTTCTGACACCTGAGTTATTTCCTGGACAGCAAGCAGCACCTAAGCCAGCAAATGCTGATTGCCCACAGTAAAGAAGCCTCCTTGTGACTCCAAGGCAAACAAAATGCATATAATCATGAGGAAGCATGGAAACCATTACAATAGCTGTCTTAGTAAGTAGGGGGATGTCTCTGTGATGTTCCTCATCTATCTGAAACCTGAAACTCTTATCTGTTGCTGTCTGGGAAAGACATTCTACTGTATAAATCTGTGGTTTTTAACTTTTTTGGGCCAATGCCACTATCCAAGTCCCTTACTGCACCTCCCTCCAACCAAAAAATGGGCTAAATGTGTGAAGTAGAAATAATAAATACAATGGTTATACATTTGGTTATACATTAACCAGTCAGCAAATAACCATCAGCAAACAGCAGCAAATAAGAAGAGTTCTTATTTTCAACGGAGAACAAATGCAAGAAAAAGCAAAAACAATTTAATGGACAAATTGCTTAGTCAAATCACTTATTATTTCATATATTATTTAAATTTTCCAAAAAAACAAAAACAAAATGGGATTGCTTTGAAACTTAGTTTGAGCCTTGTACTTGGTGTTTTTATGCAGGTTTCATCACTGCGGGTTGCAGAGAAGTTAGTTTGTTGTACTGCACCTGAGGCATGCAAGTCCAAGCGATTATGGTACATAGACTGCATGTGGATGACCTGGCTGAATCCCTGCTCAAAAAGATGTGTTGTTGGAAAAGCAAGAATCAACAGCTTTTGCCAGAGAACCAGGTAACGCTGGTCACATGTGACCCCCATGTTGCACTAACCAAAGGTACAGAAAATAGCCTGTACTTCATCCTTGCACTGAATGTCGACAAGATGCCTTAAGAATACCAGTCTCGTATTCGATTAAAAGGGCTGAAGTACTCAGGTGGGAACATAAAGGATCAGGAGGTCCTGAAGTGAATCTCCAAGTCGTCCATAACCATCCTCAAGTGGTTGGAGTAAACAAAGAGTTAATCAGTATGAGTCTTGGACACCTGTAATTAGCATAGCTAAATATCATTGTAATTTTTACAAAAAATAAAATGTTGCAGTAAGATAATCTATTAATCCTGTCAAATGTATGTTTTTTTTTTCCTAGTAATAATTGTGCACATACTGTATTTGTGTTTCCACTTCTTTTTATTATTAATGTACATTATAGTGTAAATGTGTAACTTATGTTTATTGTAATTATATGTATTAAATATTTTTTTTATTGTATTAGTTATGCATGGTACCCAAATGGTGTTTTATGAATGTGTGTAAGCCCTGTGAACTTGTTTAATCGACAGCGGAGGCGAGGGGATCCAATGGCAAACACGGGAAACAAAAAACAAACACTGTACAAAAAATGGAAACAAAACTGGGGGAAAACATGCCAATAAACTTCAGTTCCCCTTTGGGAACTCGAGCTGTGTCCGAAAACGCTAGGGGAGCGCCTTCAGCGTGACCACGCTCTGAAACACGTGTGCATACAGTCCAATGGAGAAGCGAGACGTCACAGGCGGGGTGACGTAGAGACCAGAAAGCTTAAAAGCACATGTGGTGTGTGTAGCCGGCAGCTTCTGTATTTCAGCAAGTGCTCTGTGTGTGTGTCACTCTGTTTTTTGTGCCAGTTTGCACAGCTTTTATTTGAGAGTGTCACTATGTCCTACAAAACATGTTTAAATGTATATAAGCAGCAGCACTTTAGACTTTGTGTCCCTCTCTACCCGTGTTATTTCGGGTGGGGATACACAAAGTCTATTTGATGTCTGTTTGGGAGCGAAGCATGGGAGTCCGTTCTCGAGGGAGCTGATTGCCCGTGTTTGCATTCCCGGCAGCTCAGCTCCCGCTTCTGCTGAGGCAGGGCGGTGGCTGTGATCGTGGGGATCGCACATGGATCTACAGACAGGTTAGAGATGGGTCTGCCCTCTCTCTGCCTATCTCTCTAGATCTAGCGCTCTCTCTCTGGTTCGGAAGCCCGTGCTGCGGTCCTTCCCCCTCTGAGTGAGAGCTTGTGGCAAAGCGGGCTGCGTCAACTCTTGAGAAAAATAAATAAAAGGGGCTGACTGCCTGTACTCTCGCTGCAAACACACTTTGTTCCCGGAGGGCTCTCTTCGAGGAGGGAGCCCTCGTGAGCTTCCCCGCGGCTCAGGTCCCGTTTTTGCCGAGACAGAGCGGTGACTGCGGCCGTGGGGATCGCAGCATGGATCTGGCGAACGGGTTAGAGATGGGTCCGCCCTCTCTCTGCCTTTCTCCCTAGATGTAATGCTTTCTCTCAGGGCTCGGAAGCCCGCGTTGCGGTTCTTCCCCCTTCTGAGTGAGAGCTTGCGCTGCTGTGGCTATCTTTCTCTGAGGAGATTGATGCTGTCCGCAAATGAGCAGACTGCATATTAGATCACCCATTTCTCCTGCTCTCCCTTCTAGAAAAAACAGGTGCGGGGATTCACGTGATTTATGTATGGTTTGTTCGGGAGCTGAGCATGAACAGTCCGCCCTTGAGGGGGCGGGCTGTGTCTATTCCTAATGTGTTCATCCATAAGTCACAAATGAAAGAAAAAGAAATGTGTACTTCTATGTTTTAGCTCTTCTCCCATTGTCATTTAATTCTGAGGAATTACATTTATTTACTGCACTGTCACCCCCTACTTTCACTAAGTGTGTAGATGCTGCTGTGGCTCAGCTGTGACTTCAGGGCATCTGCATATTAAACCTTTTTGACATTTTGTCTGTATTAACTCATTCTGAGTGGTGGAGGCTCGGCATTGAGATGTCGTCCTCGCCCATGTGAAAGAACTGGGGTTGCGACTGAATGCAGAGAAAAGTGTGCTTTCTCCATTACAGAGAACCACTTATCTAGGCGTGGTGTGGGATTGACCACGATGTAGGCACCTTTGTCACCTGCTCCGATCGAGTCATCCTTGCGACAGTCAAGAGAGTGAAGTCAAGTAGGCTGGTCACTCACTATGAAGCAATTTCAACAACTGCTGGGTCTGATGGCAGCTGCGTCCAACGTGATACCTTTTGGCCTGCTGTACATGAGACCATTACAGTGGTGGCTCAAGACCAAGTGGTTCTCCCTGAGAGGAAACCTGCTTTGCATGTAGAGAAGACCTTGGTTGTTGTCTCAGAGCCCGGTGCTAGGAACTCCTTGTTGCTGTGTGATGCTAGTGACGGACGCATCCCTTACTGTTTAGGGAGTGGTCATGAATGGCCACCCTGCCCGCGGTCTGTGAATCACCATCCAACTTGGCACATCAGCTGTCTGGAAGATGCTGGCCATGTTTCAGATACTGAAACACTTTCACCCGGACCTATGAGGCATCATGTATAAAGAGAATCCTAACTCTTATGGTCCAGGACTACTGAGGGCAGGCCCTTTTGGGGAAGAGCAAGGTCCACCGCATTCCACGGTGCCCTCGGGAGACCAGCCTGCCAACCCTGCCGGTGCTCCAGGGCGCAGCGGTCTCCAGCGAGCCTACACCTCAGTCTCTTCTGCCCGGAAACGTAGCGGAGCTGGGGAGTTTGGGGGGGCGAAGCGTACCAATTCAGGTTCTTCCATTTGGCTGTGCACTCTCACACTACACTTTCATCAAGTGTGTGGATTCTGCTCTGGCTCCTCTGACTGTGCGTTCACACCAGACACGACTTGCGCGAATAAATCGCGCGTAGTTGGACGCTTGAACATTTTGAGTTTACTCGCTTCATTCGCGCGTGAAATTCACTTCACAACTGACGCGAATTCGCGTCATGGGAGGGGCTTCTGCCAGGCGGCTCCAGTCTCGTTGTGAAATGGCTGACATTGATTTTGTTAAGACGGAAGCTGCGCTTTATGTGCTATGGAAGGCTGAAAAACGGCATAGACTCGTTCGGCGCCGTGTCTGGGTCCATCAGATCAGTCCGTCAATATGTATATAGCTCAAACTGAGTAAAGAGCGTTTTTTACAACTTACCAGATTGTCTGACCTCCTCACTCACTTTCTTCCAAGCAAGATTCTTTTTATTCCTGTTTCTATAAAAGTACGAAGATGTATCGTACAGCTCTGGCTATCCATATACAGGGACGATGATTTTGTCCTCCATTGTTGTTTCGGATTTCTCCCTCCGCTCACTATGTCGTAATTAGCCTTTTTCCCCACTTCCGTGTTTCTGGCTTCCGGATTGGCACTTGCAGGGTAAACGTTTTTCCGGTGACAGCAGCGGCCGTACTGAACAAGAGTAAGTTCGGGAATCAAAGTCTATTTTTACAAAATAGATACTATGATACTATGATATATACCGGTGTTTTACTCTAAAAATAGCAAACATTTATTCAAAAACTTTGTGTCAGCATCTGGTCATCACAAATACTATGTTTTTTTAATTATTAATGTTAGCACTTATAATACAGTACAGTTTTAAGTTTTGCTGTACTGTCTATTTGGTGCTGGCTGTGCATTATGACTCTTCACATCATTTTTTTCGCGATTAATATTGTTGTTATTATTATTATTATTATTATTATTATTATTATTATTATTATTATGAAGTAATATTGTATTTTCTACTTGCTCTCCTTTGCATTATTAACTTTAGGGTGTAAATGTACGTTGCATAATGTGCCCAGGGATATACATAATAAAATAATATAATACTAAATAAGACATGACTCCGATTAATGGCTTTATTCCTTTTGGATCTGGATTACGTTGTTGTATTGAGTTTATGCATCATCCTCAGAATTGTTTCCTTTATTCTTGGGGAAATGTGCATTTGGATATAAACGCTGTCATAATTTACCATGATGTAGTGATTCGAGGGAAATGACTGAGTAAATTGAGAAAATACGCTTAAATATACCGGAGATGGAGAACAGAAACTATAGCTGGCGCTATGTTGCGCATATATTATATTGACGAGTACCGGTCTGAGTGCCCATATAAATTACAAACAAGTAAAATGTTGTTTCTTTGTTGATTATATAACAACTTGGAAAGCAGACAAAAAAGAAAAGGTAAAAGGCATTACTTGAGACAAGAGCATATTAATATAATAGGCACAGACCTGTAGCGGAACTGACTTTACCCTGCGCTAACATCACTTCCGATTTTTTTTTTTTTTTTTTTTTTTTCCGAAAAAGGCTAATCACGTCACTAATAGAGCAAGCTCCTGATTGGTTAACGCGGCACGAATATTCGCCAAAGTTCAGATTTTTCAACTCGCGCGAATCAAACGCCCAAATGCTCCATTCGCGCCGCAGGATGTCTATTCGCGTCTTTGCATTGACTTAACATGTACACTGAACTATATCAACAATTGTTGACGTTAGCTCATTCTGAGCATATGGCAGTTCGACATTGAGATGTCGTTCAAGCTCATATGAAAGTGTTGAGGTTGAGACTGAATGCCAAGAAAAGTGTGCTTTCTCCATTACAGAGGACCACTTATCTGGGCATGGTGTGGGATTCAACCACGATGCAGGCACGATTGTCCTTACTGCAGTCGCGAGAGTGAAAGAAGACCAGACACTCACTGTAAAGCAGTTCCCAAAACTGCTAGGTCTGATGGCAGCTGCATCCAATGTGATATCTTTTGACCTGCTGTACATGAGACCCCTACAGTAGTGGCTCAGGACCAAGCGGTTCTCCCCAAGGGGAAACCCGTTTCACTACATTAAGGCACACAGTGATGCCTACATGCCTTGGACATGTAGAGGAAGCCTTGGTTCCTGTCTCAGGGACCTCTGGGAGCTCTTTGTCACCGTGTAACGCTAGCGACGGATGCGTCTCTCACCAGTTGGGGAGCGATCATGAGTGACCACCCTGCCCGTGGTCTGTGGAGTAGTTGCCATCTCACATGGCATATCTACTGCCTGGAGATGCTGTCCGTGTTTCAGAGAAACACTTTCTCCCGGACCTAATGTTGGTGCGCACCAACACCACGGTGGTTGATGTAGTAGACCACCACTAGGGAGGTCTGCGTTTACGTTACGTCCCTGGACAGCTACAAACAACACCAGAGCTCCCCTGGGGCTGGATGCCATGGTACAGACGTGGCTGAGGCTTCATCTTCATCTTCTTTTCCACAATCGCTCTGCTCCTGGGAGTTCTGGAAAGAGTGCGCCAGGACGGGGTCCGTCTTCTATTAGTAGCCCCGTACTGGCCGGCCCGAGCATGGTTATCAGACCCGATTTCCCTTCTTGATGGCTCTCCATGGAGATTCCCGTCAGGAGGGATCTCCTCTCCAAGACGGGGGACACCATCCTCCACCCTCGCCTGGAGTTCTCATAGCTTCCGGTCTCTCAACCGAGGTTGTTGAGACCATCTTCCAATCCAGAACTCCCTCTACGAGGAAACTATATGCCCCGAAGTGGAGACTCTTCACTTCATGGTGCAGACACTGCCAGCAGGACCCAGTTAACTGCCTGGTTGGTACAGTGCTGGAGTTTCTGTAGGATCGGTTCTCTGCAGGGTTAGCCCACTCCATCCTAAAGGTCTACGTGGCGGCTGTTTTGGCCTACCATGCCCTTCTGGGTGGCTCCTCAGTGGGTAGGAACCCCCTGGTTACAGGTTTCCTCCACGGTGTGCTGAGGCCTCTGACCAGGTGTAGCTTTGCTGTGTGGTGATTTGGTTGCTTTTCATAACTTGATTCCTCTGTTCCCCCCCCTTTATTTGGTGGCCAAGGCTCACTCCTCTCGAAGTATGGCCTTCTCGTCAGGAGTACCCTCTCTGATATTTTAATGCTGCGGGTTGTTCCATGCCACTCACTTTCATGAGATTCTCATCTCATTTATGCCACTCTGGGCTCCTCTGTTCTCTCGTCCTAGCTGTGCTCAGTGGTACACACTAGGCAGGGATTTGAAAGTCTGGTGGCGTGGGCATCTGCCTAAAGCCTTCAGAATCAACAGTGCAGGCATATGTAGCTTAAAACAAATGGCAAATGAAAGCGTTGTTTTAACCAAGCATCACCAGGGCCATCTAGCAGGCATACAATAATGTTGGCTTTTTTCATCTTTTGATTGGATGGTCAGAGCATATTAGTAGTCAGAGCTACCAATCAGAATCACTGTAAATCATTTTTGTTTTCACATATTATTATCTTCAGAGGTTTCTTAATGTATATGCTGTGTACAGCATGTTCTTGCAGATTTTCAGTGCATTCTGGTAAAATATTCACCAAATCTAAAAACATTAGTACTAGTGTTCCTGGAAGTGCCTTGTTTGCTTTTGATCTTAGGTGTTATAAAGAAGCAAACAAGTCTCCAAGCAGCAGGTTTGCTGGAGATAGTGTGAACCGTTAGAAGCAGATCACACACATATCTTTTGAAATTGTGAGAAAAAATATATTAACAAAAAAAAAAAAGTAAAAAAGAAACTGCACTGAAATATAAGGATGATGCACATGAAATTGCATTCGTTACTATAGCAACATATTCCAGGTATGTCTTTTAGGGGCAAGTATAAGAGATGTACTGTAATGTGGTGTGAATTGGGCAAGGCAGAATAAGTATTTGTTATTCTTAATTAGAATGAGCCTGGTGAAGAGATTATGACAAAGATAAGTTGGAAGAAATAATATGAAATAAGGCTTTGAATCCGTAGGTTTCAATCCCCAACTACGGCTGCATTTCACCACCTATAGTGACTCTGTTGCCTATTGTAAGGCCTCCAGTAGGAGGTCCTGACAGTATCTGTCTTTGGTTTGTTTGTCATTGTTTTCAGGTATAAGGTTTGGTCACACAGACAGTACCTTGAGTCAAGATCTAGAAGTCGGTTATGCTACACGACTTTCTTCAATAAATTCTTCTCCTGACAAGAACTCTGATCAAGCTTGCTTATTTTATGTATTAGAAAAATCTAATACATATGGCAAGCCACCCAAATCACTGGTCAGTCAAATACAGCAAAATCTAACAATTTGGCAAGCCAGCCAAGAGAGACAGGTAAGAAGAAAACTCACCAACTGCAACAAGAAGTGAACAGGAAAGTCTTGGAGATTCTAGTTTTTGTGTTGAAGAGCAACAGACTGCGTCTGTGGACACAAGTTATTTGAATCAACTGGATCCTGTCTCAAAGATCCTGATTTGTTGAGTGAAACTTATCAGCTCTCTAAAAGAACAATGGAAGAACAGTCTTTCATAAGTAAGCAGATCATTTGATGCATGTAGTGTAGCCATAATAATCAGTGAAGCGCTATTTAAGAATTTTTAGCTTGGGCCTTTCTCTTGAGTCTGTAGGAACCTTTTAAATGATTTAGTTTGTTATCCTGAGACTGTAGAAGCTATAGAAATAGCATTTATAGCTTGGTCATGTTCTCTTGAGTCTATACGAATCATTTAAAAAAAAAAGGTTTAGTCAATACTCATGAGTTTGTAGGAGCCACAGATATGCAATTGCAATAGTCATGTTTTCTGGAGTTTGTGGGAATTGTTAAAGATACAGTTTGTTCCGTTCATAAAGAGATTGTAGAAGCAAAAGGCTTGGTCCGTTCTCGTTTTGTCTGTAGAAATTGTGGCTCCTACGTCCAGAGACTGTAGGAGCTGTAGGGCTTATGGAAAGACAAACCACTTATGGACAAACACCAAGAAAGATGGACTGTCTGTGGTTTTGGTCAAACAAATTCTACAACATAGGCAGAAGTGTGAGACTGACAAATTACAACGTGAGATCAAAGCAGAGAAAGCAAAGGTTTGAGCACTGGCTAAACAATTGCAGATTGTAAAAGAGGACAAAGAAAGACTGTTACATAAGAATGACAAGTTGCTGACTTTGCTCTCCAAAAGCCTGGAATCAAAATCTTCAAGCAGCTCAGTTGACAGTGATGCTGAATCTTCAATCAACACATCAACAATGTTCTGGCTATGAGGAACACAAAGGTTAGACTTGCTCCTGTCATCGTCAAGAACAGATGGGCTAAAGTTGAAATTGACAATGAGGAGTATGAGAAGAATGGTGAGCGCACTGTAAAAAAGTTGGTAAAGAAATATGTTCCATGCAGAACATACCAGCCAGCTACTCCATAACAAGTCAACAAATGGTCAAAAGAATTGCCTGACATGTACAAGCAACCACAGAGAGTTTGGCAATATCTTCAACGCTTGCAGAAAATCTACAATTTACATCCACTAGATGGTGTGATGATTGTTAATGTGAACTTGAGAGACAATGACCAGTAAGTTGGCGGGAGGGGGAGGAGGGGCTGGCCCCCCCCAAAGTTTTGGGCCTAAAATTGCAGTTCCGCCTTTCGCCACAGGATGGCAGGCGACCGTCCACCTTAGGTTTACGACAGTGGAATTCAAACCAATGGGGCCGTGGACACTTTTCTGGTCCCACGAACCCACTATTTGTCCACTTCCCTATTATTGTTACGGAACGCCCGCAGATCGCCCACGGAACGCCGGCGGGACCCCCTCCCGGCCGCTATTTGTCCATTTTCCCATTATTGTTACGGAAAGACCCCGGAACACCCCGGAACAACTCCCCCACATTGCCACAGCCCCCCAGTCCCACGAACCCACTATTTGTCCATTTGCCCATTGTAGTCACAGAAAGACCCCGGAACAACTCCCCCTCCACATTGCCACAGCCCCCCGGTCCCACGAACCCACTATTTGTCCATTTGCCCATTGAAGTGATGGAATTAAACCTTGACTCTTGCGGACCAACCACCCCACCGCCAAGTCCCACGAGTCCACTTTTTGCACTATGTGTGTCCATTTCCAATATATTAAACAGCCAATCCCCATTAAATACATTGCAAGTGGGATGTGTGTCCATTTGAAATCTATTAAATAGTTGTCCCATTGAATACATTGCAAGTGGGATGTGCGTCCACTTCTAATGTATTATATGGTTCTGGTTTAATAGATTAGTGGACACTCATCCCACTAACCTACTAATTTAATAGATTAGTGGACCTACATCCCACTAAGAGTCCCATTGAATACATTGCAAGTGGGATGTGTGTCCATTTCCAATGTATTACATGTATTTTTTTAGTAAGCATGTGTAATAATGATGATGAAAACAACTGTACTGTACTCAGCACACTCAGTGGAAGCCAATTCTGTCAGTTTCATGTCATAATACTGTACAATTTGCATAAAAATTAATGTCCACAGGAGCACGGGACCGGTGAATAAAATTGGAAATGGACATTTCGTCATTTACATAAACATCATCAATATTGTTGATAAAGACACCTCTACTGTACTCCCCACACTCAGTGGAAGCCAATTCTGTCAGTTTTATGTCATAATACTGTATAATTTGCTTACAAATGAACAACATTGCAGATTTCACGTTGACATGAACAACAGCATGAGCAACCCTGATGATAGTGGCATGGAGGACAATGGGGGCAGTAGTGTAAGTACTAATAGAAAATAAATACAATTCTTCATAATGTAAAGATAGTGATGAATTTTTCTTTTCTTTTTTTTTTCCACAGGCCACCACAGAAATGATCAGCAGGACTGTGAGTTTATACTTGTCATTAAGTTACACAAATATTTTAGACTGATAATTCAATGATGTTGGGTTTGACAGATGTTGTGTTTGTGCTTTTGTGCAGGATACAGAACACAGCCTATCTGGAGAGGAGGAGGGACCTCCAAATATCCCACCTCCTCTTCCTCCCGCACCACTTCCGTTGGCACCTTTTCGTCCTGCTCTTCCTGCTCAAGACGATGAGGAAAATGTAATGTATCCAAACTCTCTATAACTATGTAGTGTATTTGCCGTGTTTTAATGTATTTTTGTCCATCTCTACAGTATTTTGCAGATGACGAGGAGGAGGAGGAGCAGGAAGAGCAGGATGAACTACAGGAAGAAGTTTAATTTTGTTTTAATATAGTTCATGTTTTTGTTTTTTTGTTTTTTTACAAAATTTTTTTATTGTATATAGTTCACGGTGCACTTTGTATTAAATACTTTTGTTTTAATAAATATATATATATATATTTTATATATTTATTTGTTGAATGCACAATTTTTTTATTCGCTCCTAAAGAACTCCTCAGTCAAAGCATGAAAACATTTGGTTAGAAGGTAGGTATGTGAAAACATCCAATCTATTAAACCAATCTCATTCACTAAATTGGAAATGGGATTTTTGTCCATTTGCAGTTTATTCAGTGGGATCGATTAATTGGTCAGTGGGACTATTGTCCAAAAACATGTGGTTTTACATGTTTTTGGACAATAGTCCCACTGACCAATTAAATAAATTAGCAATGGACACCTAAAGCACAAACAATTTAGGTTGCAGCAAAAAAAAAAAAAAAAAAAACAACACAAAAGTAAGTCTTTAAATATTTACTGAAAAACTTTCAAACAAAATTACACAAACCACTCAAAAAGAAACATCAAAAAGAAGAACAAAATCAAATATTAAAAATGTGAATGTAACGAGAATACAGAAATCACTGGAAACTATTTACAGGGGGGGGCTCTTTCTTGGGGGACCTTCTACGAAGTATTCTCTTTTTTGAGGGCGACGACAGTCTTTTTTTAGCCAGTCCCACCAGTCTCTTAGAAGCAATGCTCTCCGGCAACGTCTTTGGAGATTTCCAGACCACCAATCTGCTTCTAAGGGACCACTTCTTTGCCGGGACGCCCTCCTCAGTGAACGAATGAGAAAGGCAAAGAGTTAGTAAACACACCTACTGGTCACAAACAGTTAAAGCAGTCCATTGGAAATTAGACTTACTGAAGTGGACTCTTTAACCTCTTCCGACTCTTGGGAAGGAGAGGCATGCGGCGAGCTGGCGGAGGTCGATGGGCTGGCAGAGGGCGTTGTTAAAGCCGGCCTCTTTTAAAAAAACATAAAAATATAAAATCAAATTGTTTTTCTGCTAATTCCAACAGATTGTTGTTTTTCATCTCCCCATGTACCACTGTGGTGATTTTCAATTTGTTTTACTGTATCATTTTTTTTAATAATTTCATACCAAAGTTGACAAATGCTATTTACATTGATGTATAGACATAAAAAAAAAAACATAAAAATATTAAATCAAATTGTTTTCTGTTAATTCCAACAGATTATTGTTATTCATCTCCTCATGTACCACTGTGGCGATTTTCAAGTTGTTGTACTATATAATTTAATAATTGCATACCAAAATCATGACAAATGCTATTTACATTGCTTTATTGACATACATATATACATATATATATATATATTGTAACACTTCCCGTGTTACCAGAGTAATTTCTTTGATCTACTAAATTAAAGAAACAACCACCGAGCTAATTCTGTGTGATCCTTGTTTATTCTAGTGTTAAATTCTCTTATTACCCCACCAAAAACTCCAAAAACTTAAACGATTGATTTCAGAAACAACAACAGAAAAAATGAATAACACACAGTTCAGTGTCTTTGAGGTAGTAAAAAATTAATACTTGCACTTCCCCAAACATTTCAGGCTTAGTCCAGTAAGAAAAAAAACATTGAGTACGTTGAAATAAAGTTGATTTGAGGCTTCAGTCCCACTCCTGGCTTTTCCTCCTTTTCCAGCCAGCATACCAAGTTCTTTTGCACTTAAATATTTAG
>NW_026129707.1:0-38515 GCF_022985175.1 Labeo rohita | reverse complement strand
AATGTCCAATCTGCCCCAAATTTCACATGTTTGATGAGAGTTCTGGCCTGAAGATATCTACATGCTCATATTCAGTTAAAGTCATAGCGCCACCTGCTGGCAACCGGAAGTGACATGTTTAACACTTTGATGGTCTATTAAAAGCACAGCAAAATATGCTATATTGTGCTAAACATGCTAGAAACACTTAGTCTTACACTAACTCAAGCATACCATGTTCAATCTGCACCAAACTTCATATGTTTGATAAAAGCGCTGACCTGAAGACGTCTACATGCCAATATTAAGTTATAGGCATAGCGCCACCAGCTGGCAGCAGGAAGTTTGGCACATCTAAATGACTTTGATATATTCCTCCTAAATTTATTATGTTAAAAGCATAGTGCCCACCGTTCGCTGTTTCCCTAAAGCCACCGGTCGGCGGTGAGCCCGGGTGCGAGGGCCCGTTCATCGCTGCTTGCAGCTTTAATTATTATTATTTTTATTTTTCTGCCGTAAAACTGATCGTGCAGAAAAAAACGTAAGTCGTAGAGATTTCAAATTTGGCCAGATGGTAGAGCTCAATTTGGGGAGAACCTATCAAAGTATCAGCCCAATCGGCCCATAGGTGGCGCTACAGCGCAAAAAACTATTTTTTTTTACTTTTTTGGCCGTAGCTCGTACAATTTTTGTCGTAGACTCAAAATTTTAACATCGTTGCGATCCTTGGGTGAAGACGCACAAAAGTGTATTGAGACGGATTTTTCGTACGACGTACCGTTTTTCCGCAAAATGGCGTTATATCTCAAACCTATTTTTGCGAACCAGTCCTAGGTTTTTTGCCCGATTGGAACCAAACCAGTGCAGAAATGTTCTCTAGACATTGAATATCAATAATTATCAAAAAAAAGTTGAAATTTCGATTTTTGCGCGAAACAGCGCAAAAAAACGTGTTATGCTAACGTTGTGGCTATAACTCTTGAACGGAATGAGATATTTCCGCCAAACTCGGTACACATCTGTAAAAGTTCGATTTTGGGGTAAATAAAAAAAATTGCACCGTTCGGCCACTTGGTGGCGCTATAATAACGAAAAAACATAAAAACGGCTATAATTACAATACCGTTTGTCCGATTGACTTGAAAATTGGTATGCAGCGTCTTTGTCCAAAGTGCCAAGACGATCTATGACGTCATTCGCGTAGCTTAAAAAACATGACCGCCATCGGCCAATCAAGTTTGAGCACCCATTAGATGAGGTTAACGGAGGGCGATCGGAACGAAACTCAATGGGCATGTTCGACTCATGGGCGTAGAGGTCTGTAAGAATTTTGAAGGAAATCGGCCACTAGTTGGCGCTAACGAGTTTTATGGCTCTGTAATCACGTGGTGTTTCACATATCTACACAATATGCATATCATTTGATAGATCTCCTCATGATGAGCAACTTTGCCTCAAGAACTATTGCTGTCAATCAAATCGTTCATTAATTATTCACAATTATGTTAAAAACCTACTTTTGCAAAGTAGTCCTAGGTTTTTTGCTCAATCTCGATCAAACCACTGCAGTAATATTCTCTGGACTCTCTAGATTAATAATTATCAAAAAAATGTTGAATTTTGCCCTTTGGTTAGCTATAACGGGGCCATTTAGAAAAGGGGCGTGGCCGCATATACCCAAAAGCTTATAAAACCTAAACAAAAACTCAAAACTTTACGAAAATTGGTGAGAACATGTGTCAGATGATTCTTAACAAGCATGCAACGTTTTGTGAAGATCAGACCATAGGTGGCGCTATAACAGTTAAAAAGGCTTCAAAAACACAACCTGTGCATAGTAAATGGATTCAAATGGCTAAATAAATGTTCATATATTCACACAAACACTAGATCTTCATATCATTTGATAGATCTCCTCATGATAAACAACTTTGCCTCAAGAACCATTGCGGTCATTCAAGTCATTCATTAAATATTCACAAATATGTTAAAAACCTACTTTTGCGAACTAGTCCTAGGTTTTTCACTTAATCTTGAGCAGACCACTGCAGTAATATTCTCTGTACTCTCTAGGTCAATAATTATCAAAAAAAAAATTAATTTTGTTTTTTGGTTAGCTATAACGGGATAATTTACAAAATGGGTGTGGCCACATATACCCAAAAGCCTATAAAACCTAAACAAAAGCTCAAAACTTTCTGAAAATTGGTAAGAACATGTGTCAGATCACTCTTAACAAGCATGCAATGTTTCATGGAGATCGGACTATAGGTGGCGCTATAAGCTTCAAAAACACTGGATTTCTATGGTAAATGGTCTCAAATTGCTGAAAAAATGCTCATATATTCACACAAACACTACATCTTCATATCATATGACAAATCTTTTGAACAACTTTGCATAGCACCTTAAAGGCTTTAAATGCTCGAACCCCGGTAATTGCTGCTTGCAGCTATATTTTTTTTATAGCTTTTGTTTTTATAACTTTTGTTGGACAACAGGTTTAGAAAGGCTTTAGAATGGAAGATGCTCTGCGTGTCTTCCTTTTTCAAATATAAGCGGGGAGGCGTTTCCTCATTTCAGCATGTGAAATCGCAGGCAAACATACAGCAAATTCCGAAAGAAATAAAACAAGGAAGTTATTTAAATGCAAAACCGAAAAACCGCAATTCACAAGCGCGTATTGAACCGTGAATGTCGTACCGAATGGTTCCATATTATATTGAGTATTGTGACATCCCTAGTATTTACTAATAGTGTAAATTAATGTAATTACCACAATGAGTTGAAACCATGCATTTCAGCTTACAGTTTAATTAATCATTAGCTAATGATTTGCAAAGGTATCATGTTATGATTTTACTTGTTGAGGCACATGAAAAAGAAACTAATTTAAAAGCCATAACCAAAATGACATTACTCAACAATTAATTAATACTCCTATGCTTCAGCAAGTAAAGCCATAACATATTCATACCTTTGCAAATCATTAGCTAATGATTAATTAAAGCAGACAACTAGAAGTTGAAGTACATAGCTGTGACCACTGTAATTAACGTATGAATTTTACATCATTTATAATATGTTATTAGGGAATTAATACATTATGACACATTCAATAACAATTTATTGATTAGCCTACTTAATCTATGAATCATATAGAATGTTCATTAGTTGCTGATGCAGTAATCATTAATAAATGGTTCTTCATGAGTTATACATTATTATCTGTGCATTAGTTAAGCATTATCTAATGCATATTAGTGCACTAGTATTGTAAAGTGTTACAGAATAATAATAATAATAATAATAATAATAACAATAGTAAACTTTCTAAAAGGTATGACTTAATACCTCATTATATTAAAAAATTCTAGTAATAATCATTATATTTAGAAAAAAATAGTGAGAAACTGTCTTATAATATTTTTTTTTTTTTTCTTATAATAGTTTTTTGTAATGATTTAATTTGTTCACATCAACTCACTCAAGGTGTCCCTTAAGGTCCTGTTCTGTACAGTGTTTATAGAATACCCACTGGTCACGTTATCCGTAGTCGTGGTCACAGCATTATGCTGATTACCTGTTCTTTCTCTTGACTCATTAAATGCTTGTATTGCTGAGATTAAATCTGGTTACACAACTTTCTAGAATTCAATAACGATAAAACGGATGTTTGGTCCAAGTAAGTATGTGTGTGTGAATGAGTGAGTGTGTCCCAGCACTGGGGTTGCACGAGTTAGTGAACTCTCAGGGCTGGATTGCGGCAGCAAGGGCATCCAACCTAACGTGCCAAACCGGCTGTGCGGATCACTCCGCTGTGGCGACCCCAGATAAAGGGAGCCAGCCAAAGGAGGGAAAGTGGGGTTATGTTTGGTCCACTATCAATCAGACTATTTTTAAAAAGTCATATTTGATCCTCAATTTACATTCTAATCTCATTTTATTCATAGCATTTATTATCATAGGCTAAACTCTATTTTCAAAACTGCATGCTACCACCTATATATTCCCATGTGGCCTGCCCTCAGTCTCTCAAAGAAACCCTTGTTCATGCTTGTTTATATTCTTACACCTTGACTACTGTAAATCCCCCTATTGGGTTACCTGCTAAAACCATAGCTAGATTACAATATGTTCAAAATTTGAGTCATTAAATTAAAGTCTGAATACATTACCCCGTTGCTCTATACCTGTATTCATAAAATTAATCGTAATAATAATATTTTCATAATAACGAGAAACTTATTATACTAATTATGACTCAATCTAAGCAAGCAAAAAACAATGTACCAGAAGTAATGTGATGGCATTTCAGCGACATCCCCTGGTCAAGCCGTGTAAATGTGAAAACACGGCAAACATGGCACGTGCTGCAAAACAGTTGTTTAGTGTAACCTACAATGAGTAATATATAATATTTTAAAATAAGATTAATGATAAATTATCAGTGCGTATCTTTTATTCATTTGTTATTTATGTATCTTGTGTATCCTTTTTTATGTATCTTTATTATTGCAAAATAATTACTTTATACAGTATTTTTTTTTTTGGTAACTACATGCACTGGACACTGTGTTCTTCATTTGTTTGATGTAGTGTCTAATGAATGATCTGTAGTGTGTGTAGTATTGACTAATATGTGTATGATTTGAAAGCTTTGTTTGATTTTGAGTACAGGTGAAATGGTTCTGAAGTGATTGTTTGATTTTGCCAGAAGAGTCAGGGGTTCTGTGAATTTACAGTTTGTTTGTTTTTTTCAACTGCTTACACACAAAATCTTTACTTGTTACACAATTTCTAAAACCTGACACTCAAACACCAGAACCACACACCAAATCTGCAAAACCATACACAAATTCTCGGCCTTTGACTCAGTTTTCAATTTCATAAAACACTATTTGCAAAACACAAAACACAATTCTACATGTAACATGTAAAATCTAACAGGAATTATATTGATTTCCTTTTTCAAACACAACCAGTTAAAATGCACACTAATTCATCAGTGCCTCACACTAACTCTTCACTTGTGCAAACACTCATTGCTTTACTTAACACCAACCAATCATGGCTTTAGAATAGGCCTTGGAATATGCTTTGGAATAATCACCTTTTTCAAAAATATGTTTGGTTTCTGTCAAACTACATATGGTTGATATACACTACCAGTCAAAATTTATGAACAGTAAGATCTTTAATGTTTTTTTATTTTATTCTTTTCTGCTTACCAGCCTGCATTTGTGTGATCCAAAATACAGCAAAAGCAGTAATATCATGAAATATTTTCATTATTCAGAATTCTTTGATGAATAGAAAGATCCAAAGATCAGCATTTATCTGAAATAAAAAAGCTTTTGTAGCATTATTTTGTAACATTATTACACTATACCATTCAAAAGCTTGGAATCAGTTTTGTTTAGGTTTTGGTGGGGAAAGAAATCATAGAAATGAATACTTTTATTTAGCAAGGATGCTTTAAGGATCAAAAGTGATGATAAAACCAATTATAATGTTACAAAAAAATTATATTTCAACTTTCTATTTTAAACTCTAAACACATTCTCACTCACTAAAACACAGTTTGCTCTGTGATGAACTTGTGATGCAAAACCCTAAACACAAGAAAGTGAAAGTTAAGCACAACTGCAACAGGGTTGTCATCGTTTACACACAATAATTAAAAAATCTTCACACTTGTTTCTAAATATTAAAATATACAAAATGCAAGCCAGTTTACAGTTTTTTCAGCTGCTTACACACAAAATCTTTACTTGTCACACAATTTCTAAAACCTGACACTCAAACACCAGAACCACACACCAAATCTGCAAAACCATACACTAATTCTCAGCCTTTGACTCAGTTTTCAATTTCATAAAACACTTTTTGCAAAACACAACACACAATTCTTTATTGTAACACACAAGAATCTAACAGGAAGTATCTTGATTTTCTTTTTCAAACACAACCAATCAAAATGCCACACTAATTCGTCAGTGCCTCACACTAACACCTCACTTGTGTAAACACTCATTGCTTTACTTAACACCAACCAATCATGGTTTTAGAATAGGCCTTGGAATAATCACCATTTTCAAAATTATGTTTGTTTGTTTGTTTGTTTGTTTGTTTGTTTGTTTGTTTTTTTGGTAATTCCAAGCCTGCATTAATGTGATCCAAAATACAGCAAAAGCAGTGATATTGTAAAATATTTTTACTTTTTTAAATAACTGCTTTATAGTTGAATATATTTTAAAAGTAATATATTGTAATATATACAAAAAGCTAAATTTACAGCATCATTACTCCAGTCTTCAGTGTCACATGATGCTTCAGAAATTATTCTAGTATGCTGTTCAAGAAACATTTATTATTATTATAAATATTTAAAACAGTTGAGTAAATTTTTTTCAGGATTCTTTGATGAATCAAAAGATGAAGTTCAGCACTGGTCTGAAATAAAAAGCTTTTGTAACATTATACACCATTCAAAAGCTTGGAGTCAGTGTTTTTATTTTCTGGGGAAAAAAAATTATAGAAATTAATCATTTTATTTAAAGACGCTTTACAGTTTTTGCCCGTTGCTTGAACACATTTTGCAAAACTTCGCTCATTATGCCAAAACTCTAAATACAAGTAAACATGACACAACACTGGGAAATATACCATTCACATCTGTGCCAAATTGAAACTCTACTCTCAAAACCTAAACTCTGCTATCAAAACCTAACATTCCTTTGTCAAAATGTAACTCTGTTGACAAAATGACACATACTTGCATCATATGCAAACACTTTCAGATCAGGGGGAACACACTAGTCTACTTTATATAAAACACTGCAGTCTTTGATTTTCATTGTTTATTCAGAAAGCATATTTTCAGGAGACACATTTTCAAACAACCAAAAAAGCAAATAGGCCTACTCAATATCGTACATTGCAGCACTGTACATTGCAGTACCATGAATTCAGATAAAGCTAAAAAAAAAAAAAAAAAAAAAAAAAAAACATAATACAGTAATAGAAAAAACACTATACTGTAAACACAAAAAATCATGATAATTGGGCTCATGGATCCCGCCGTCTGTTGGGGTCTGGCCACAGGACCTCATCGACATCGCAAGCAATGTCTTCTCCCGCTAGGCACCGGGGAAAATATCCTCTTGCATGTCGAAACCATCCATGGATTGCTGTCACCTGAATGTCGCCGCAGGCCTGTTCCATTGCCTGCAGAAGAGGCATGCGGGCATGTGGTTGGCGGTCATATACACGCCATCTCCAAGCTGAAAAAAATTCCTCTATAGGGTTTAAAAATGGTGAGTAAGGGGGCAAGTATACCACTTCAAATTGGACCAGAGCAGCCCGATGGAAACTGACATTATCCCATATCACCACAAACCTGGGCTGATCTGGTCTGTTCTGTACAACTATATTATGGAGAGCATCTAGAAATGTGAGTATATGTTGGCTATTGTATGGACCTAGTTTTGCATGATGATGCAGAAGCCCTCGAAGGCTTATGGTGGCACACAATGTGATATTTCCACTGCGCTGCCCTGGGACGTGCACAATTTCCCTTTGGCCAATTACATTACGACCCCGTCGTCTTGTTTTGCTCAGGTCGAATCCAGCTTCATCAATGAAAATGAATTCATGAGGCTGTGCAGCTCCACCCATGGCCAAGATTCTCTGTAAAAAAAAAAAAAAAAGAGAACATATTACTGTACTACAGTGCTACACATACAGAACCCTCACCCCATCACACAGGTACCTGTGTAGCTCTCAGAATGGATCCATGTGGTACTGATATGGTACATATTCAGCTGCTACTGGATTTCACCAATACTGTATTGTAAATGTAAAGGACAGTTACACTTACCCGTACATATTCAGCTCGAAGTCCTTTGACCCTGTCACTGTTCCTCTCAAATGGGACTCTGTAGAGCTGCTTCATGGTGATGCTGTGTTTTCCCAAGATGCGTCTGATGGTGGTGATGCTCACATGGTTTATGTTGTTGAACACTTGCCTGTCTGCAAGTATTTTCTGTCATAGCTGGTGGAGACGGATGGCATTGTCTGCCCTCACTAGATCCACAACAGCAAGTTCCTGCTGTTGTGTGAACAGGCGTTGGCGTCCTCCCCCAGAAGGTCTTCGAGTCATTCTAGAGAAATACAACCACATATTGTCATCGGTTTGCTTATTTTTCTTACAGTACTTTACTGTATATACTGTATCATCCACTGTACAACACTGTACTTCAATATAAGTAATCATGGTATGTTTCACAAAAACTACCACTTTGGCTGCAAAAGGAGCATTAGCACCCTGCAATACCCTGTACACTTGATATGGTAATGTGATATACTGTAGAACAGTGCTATAAAAACCATCTGAGTAGAGTAGAAGGTAGAGAGGTGAAGACATACCTGTTTTCTAGTCGGAATGTTCTTATTACAGATGCCACTGTGAAGCGGCTTAGATGTGGGTGGACTCTCTGCCCAGCTTCCCTCATAGTCAGGCCATGGTTGATGACATGGTCCACCAAAGTTGCTCTTATATCATCAGAAATATGGGTCCTTGCATGGCCTCTTCGACCTCCTCCTCCTCCTCCTCCTCCTCTTCCTCCTCTTCCTCCTCTTCCTCCTCCTCCTCCTCCTCTTCCTGTTCCTCTTCCTCTTGCTCTCCCTCCATCCATGCTTACAAAGTTCTTGAAATGGCTAAACTGAGGGCTTTTTGTAGTTGGCTAATTGGTGTTCAGTTTTGCAAGTAAATGCCTTCAAGTGTGTATTTGAGTGGTTGCAATTACCCGATGTGTTTTGTATTTTGGATACATGTGTTTTCCAAATGGCACCCTGAGATTTCATTTTTGAACGAAGTGTCTTATGTATGAAATAGAGTGTAGTATGCAGGACCATGGTATGGTAACAAAAGCTTCAAGTTGTGTTACTTTAGTCTAAGCATGGGTCTATAGTGTTCAAGCAACGGGCAAAAACTGTAAAGTGATCAAAAGTAAGGATAAAGACATTTATAAAGTTACAAAAGATTTCTATTTCAGATAAATGCTGTTCTTCTGAACTTCCTATTCATCAAAGAAACCTGAAAAAAATTCTACTGAGCTGTTTTTAACATTTTAAATTTATTCAAATATAAAACAATTATTTTAAATAGTAAGAATAATTTAAAAAATATATATTGTATTTGCTCTACTTTGGATCAAATAAATGCAGGCTTGGTGAGCAGAAGAGACTTCTTTAAAAAACAATATCTTACTGTTCGAAAACTTTTGACTGGTAGTGTATTTCTTTTCTTTTGTACTGTGTAATACTTTATTCACAACCACAAATGCTTACAGTAAAAAAAATATATATATAAATAAATAAATAAATAAATAAATAAAAATCTTGGTTTCAATCTTGCTTTCTTGTTTACTGTGAATTTTTCAACATCTCTCTGCCAATTACTTTCATTCTTATACAGAAATATACATAGGAGCTCATGAAAGAAGAACTTTAGGTTTTGAATAACTGTGTGTATATGATATATGCAAAAATATAATATTATGGCAAAGGTGTTTCCAATGTAAGACAAATGTTTGCTTTTGAGACATGTTTGTAATATTTTGAATGCAGTGCTTCATTTTGCAAGAGATGTGAGGCATTTTACATTTTGTGTGTGCAATTCTTAGATTTGTGTGTAAAGTTTTGAAAAAAAGAGGCAAAGTTTTGAAAATGTGTGTAAGCAGTTGAAAAAAACTGTAAAGGGCACAGAAGGCACAGTGGCATCTGTCAATCTGATATATATATGATATACTGTACAGTATATAGTAATTATTTTGCAATAAAAAAGATACATAAACATACACACACACAAAACACACCTAAGTTTGGTGAACATACAAAAAAAGGAAAAATACACATACACACGTATGAGTGTATATATATAGATAGATATATAGATAGATACAGACATACAGATAGACAGACAGATAGATACACATGTGCACACACACACATGTTGTGTTTCCATGTTTTATGGGGACATTCCATAGGTGTAATGGTTTTTATACTGTACAAACCATATTTTCTTTTGCCCTACACCTAAACCTAGCTCTCACAGGAGACTGTGCACACTTTACTTTCTCAAAAAAAAAACAAAAAAACAAAAAAAAACTCATTCTGCATGATTTATAAGCCTGTTTCCTCATGGGGACCTAAAAAATGTCCCCACAAGGTCAGAATTTACTGGTATTACTATCCTTGCGGGGACATTTGGTCCCCATACGTGATAAACACCAGGTACACACATACACACACGTATAAAATATATATACATATGTGTGTGTATTTTTCCTTTTTATTTTTTTTTTTATACTGTAGGGATGGACATTTAATGAAACTCAAATGTAAATACTGAGTTTTTGACTTTCATGAGCTGTATGCTCTAATCATCAAAATTATAACAAAATAACTTTAGAAGTCTTTTACTTGTAATAAATCTAGAATATATGAAAGTTTCAGTTTTTTTAAGTTTCTTTTTTACGATATTCTAATTTTTTGAGATGCACCTGTAGATAGATAGATAGATAGATAAATAGATATAGACATATAGACATATAGATAGATAGATAGGTAGATATACGTGTACACATATGCACACACAGACACACACACATACAGTAGTCAACATTTGAAGTGGATCAAAACATTTCATTAAAGTTGTCCTAAAACCAAAACAATACCCGTTCTTGTCTTAGGACAACTTTGATTAACTTTTTTGATCCACTTCATATTTCGACTACTGTATATACATATGTGTGTGTGTATTTCTCCTTTTTATTTTTTTGGTACACTCACCAAACGTAGGTGTGATTTCTTTTGAGTGTGTGTATATTTTTTGAGCGTGTGTATGTTTATACAGTAAACATTATTTTTTTTATTTTTATTATTTTTTTTTTTTTGTAACTACATGCACTGGGCACTATGTTCTCCATATTTTGATGTAATGTCTAATGAATGATCTAAGTGCATATAGTATTGACTAATATGGGTATGATTTGAAAGCTTTGTTTGATTTTGAGTACAGGTGAAATGGTTTTGAAGTGATTGTTTGATTTTGCTAGAAGAGTCAGGGTTTCTGTGAATTTAGTTTAGAACATTAGGATTTGTGTTCAAGGTTTTGAGAAAATGACTGATGGTTTCAAAAAATGTGTTTTAGCATTTCAGAAAACTGTAAGTAAAAGGAAGAATTCAGTTTTCAAAATTATATGCACAAACTAGTATGCTAATGAGCTTTTAGACTGAAGTGCAAACACATTGTGTGTTGTTACATAGCCATAGATTGTCACATACACATGCAAATAAACTGCATTGAACATCTGGAAAGCACTGAACATTGAATTTTCGTTTGAAAGGGCAGTGATCCGCCTACACCCTTGTACAATCACAGATCCAGATTAACTCTGGGCTTTATCTGTCGTCCATATCTGGTTCTTTAAGTGGTGCATATGAGCAGTTCATCAGTAAAGTGTGTGTACAATGTCATTGTGTAGTGCACTGTTGGTTGGTGTTGCATATAGTTCAGCACCTTCAACCTTACTGCTACATCAGAACTGTCAATTCGAGATTCTTTTGTGTCCAGGAGGTGGTTGTAACAGGATGAGATTTTCACGGTGATAATCGTTTTTTTTCCCCAGCTGCTTAGTGCTTACACACATTTTCAAAACTTTCCCTCTATTTTTCTAAACTTTACACACAAATATTACAAACACATCTCAAAAGCAAACATTTGTCATATGCTCTAGAAGTCAAGACCGCCGGCCGCTCAGTGCTCAAGCCCACCGACCTCCGATTGCTCCAGCCAGCCACACCTCGCACCGGGCTCCCTCGTCCCTCCGGCTCTGCCCTGGTCGGTCGTCGTCCTGCCATCGCCTCAGGACTCCACTCCTCCGGCTGCACCTCGTCACTCCATCCCACCGGCTCTGTTGGGCTCCTCCCTCCCTCCAGCTCCACCTCAGTCCTCTGTCGCTCCGGCTCCACTGCGGACCTCCGGATCTCCGCCTTGGTCGCAGAGCCTTGGGTTCCACCTTGGCCCTCCGGATCCTCTATGTCGCCCAGGATCATCGTCTCGCCATCTCCGCCTCCACCACCTGCTCTGCCGCCGTCGGTCGGCCCCTTGGAACTCGTCTGGCTCCTCCATGGCTCCTCCATCCGTCAGATTCACCCTGGATCCTTCTGTCTCCTCCCTTCTCTTTGACCTTTGTCTTCGTTCGCCCCTTTGTCACATGATACGTGACAGTATGATGTTTCAAAAGCTTTTTATTTCAGACAAATGCTGATCAACTGTTTAAAATATTTGTAATAATATACTCCGCCTCGGCCCTCCGACCCAGCGGCTCTGCCCCGGATCCTGGCTCCCTCGTCTCCACCGACGCCCATCGGCCCACCAGCTCCACTGGGCTCCCTTGCCCTTCTAGCTCTGCCTCACTTTATCCTTTTTTTTTTTTTTTTTGCTTTAAATATTTTATTATTTGAAATTTTAACAGACAGTCACTTGTAATTACACTTTTTTGAATACAAACATATAAAACTTGCATTTTAACAAAGGAAAAAAGAACATAACAAAAATAATAATATTAAAATAAATAAATACAAATAAAATAAAAAAAATAAATAAATAAATACACACCCCCACACACACATAACAACATGACCCTTAAGTGCTATCCAGTGGTAAAAGCAGGCACTGAAGGCATAATAAACATATTAATCAGAAGTTTGAAGAAAGGAAATAAAAGGGGACCAAATTTGTTCGAATAACAAAATCTTGTCTTTTAGGGTATACCTTATTCTTTCCAGATGTAGAGTACTCGTCAACTCTGTCACAGATAATTTAAGAGTTGGAACTTCTTTTTTCTTCCAGAACAGAAGGATAAGTGTTTTGGCAAAAATCAACCCATATGAAACAAACTGTTGTTGTACTCATGTAAGTCTCAAAAATTCTTCGGAAACTCCAAATATAATTAATACAGGATCTGGTTCAATAGGAATGTCCAATGTATCTGAAAAGACTTGGAATATTTTGTTCCAGAAATGCTGTAATTTGGGACACAAGACATAGCAATGAGACAGGGTGGAATCTGAAAACTTACATTTGTCACATAATGGAGACATTTCTGGAAATATTTTATTCAATTTACACTTTGAATAATGAAGCCTATGAAGCACTTTAAACTGAATGAGACAATGTCTTGCATTAATGGAACATCTGTGGATCTGTTCAAGACTTTGTTCCCAGATTTCACTAGGAATTTCTACTGTAAGTTCTTCTTCCCAGGCAGATTTAATGCTCTCCATAGATGGACTTTTCACCTGTTCTAAACCCTTGTAGAGCAAGGAGGATGGTACTACCATCTCTAAGACATCTTTCCAGAAATGTGTCCAGATACATGGGTGCAGCTGTGACATAATTGGAAATGTTAGACTTCACAAAGTCTCTTATTTGAAGGTACCTAAAGAAGTGATTAGAAGGAATACTGTATTTCTCACACAGCTGCTGAAAGGAAGCAAATTTTCCATTTATATATAAATCCCCTACATTTCGTAACCCTACATTTTTCCAAAACTCAAATGTACTATCTAACATCAAAGGGCAAAAAGAGGGGTTAGCTGAGATAGAGAGCAAAAAGGATATTTGGGTGAATTTGAAATGTGTCTTCAACTGTTTCCAAATACAAATAGAATTATGAATAACAGGGTTATGATTATAAAGTGAACTAGCTATACCTTTAGGTGATAAAAGTATTGCATTAATAGAATATGGGAGACATTCCTCCTGTTCCAACACCAACCAATTCTCCCCCACCGGAGTAAAATCTATCCATGAAGTCAAGGCCCTTAGGTTTGCAGCCCAATAATAGTAAAGAGAAAATTAGGTAGGGCAAGCCCTCCCTGTATTTTGGGTTTACATAGGTGGTGTTTAGATATCCTATGGGCTTTACAGTTCCAGACAAAGGGAACCAGAATAAAGTCCAGCTTTTTGAAAAAAGATTTGGGCAGAAATACAGGGATGTTCTGGACTAAATACAAAAATTGAGGGAGAAATATCATCTTAATTGAGTTTACCCTACCCACAAGAGACATAGGAAGTGGATTTAAGTAAGTTTAGACAACAGGGGTTGAAAATTGGCCTTAACTAAGTTAGAAAACTTTTTTGTCACCTCAATTCCTAGGTATGTGAATTGTTCTGAAGCAATCTTAAAGTGCAAATGCTGAAGCCAAGAGGAATCTTCAATATTGACTATCATCAACACACTCTTTTCCCAATTAATTTTATATCTGGCAAATGTACCATAATAATTTATCAAATTAAGGATATTTGGAATGCTATTCTTGGGCTCAGAAATAAATAAAATTAAATTGTCTGCATATAACGCTAATTTATTATCAGTACTTCTAGTTTTATAGCCTTTAATTCCAGTATGTGTGCTAATAGCCTCAGCTAAAGGCTCAGTCGCTAATGTAAACAAAAGTGGTGACAGTGAACACCCTTGTCTTGTACCCCTGTGTAATTTAAAATGAGAAGACATTGTTTGATTTGTGAGAATTCTTGCACACGGACTAGAGTACAACAATTTAATCCACAAAATGAAATTATCTCCAAGATTAAACTTCTTCAATATGGCAAATAGGTAAGGCCACTCAGTTTGATCGAATGCTTTCTCTGCATCCAATGACAGAATAGCTAGATCTTGCTGCAAGCCTCTGGAAGAGTAAATTATGTTAAAAAGAGGCCTAAGATTAGAGGAAGAGTTACGATCTGGTATGAAGCCGTTTTGATCTGGAATGCACCAGGTTTCTAATTACTGTGTTTAGTCTGCAAGCCAAAGTTTTTGCCAGAATTTTTTGATCCGAATTTAAGAGTGAGATCGGTCTATAAGAACCAAGTTCCTCTGGGTTTCTTCCTTTTTTTGGGACTACAGTAATAATTGCCTCATTTAGGGAAGACGGCAGAGACTGATCTATAAATGCCTGTTTATAAACCCTATATAAATAAGGTGATAGTAATTCGTTGCAGGCCTTATAGAATTCATTACAAAATCCATCTGGACCAGGAGTTTTACATCCTTTAAGAGATTTTATGGTACCTGATATTACCTGAGATTACTGTCTCATAAAACTTTTGAAACCTACTATTTATATCCTTAGAAGAAGTAAGAATTTCACCTGTGTCTGATTTAATTTTGTATACTGCTCGTTCAGATGCCATTTTACGAAGTTGTCGAGCTAAAAGTTTTTGAGGTTTATCACCGAATTCGAAGTATTTTTGTTTCACATACTGAAAGGATTTTGAAATTTTAGAAAAGAGAATTTCATTCAATTTATATTTAAGTGCACAATTTTTTTTATATTTTTCGATACATGGATGTTTAGCATTTTCCGTATCTAATTCGCAAATTTGAACTTCTAATACCTCTGATTCAGCCCTATTTTTCTTTCTCTGAGATGCTTGATAAGAAATAATACAACTCCTAATGTGTGCTTTAAATGCATCCCATAACACCCCCATAAAAAAGTCTGGCTTGTCATTAAATTGAAAAAAGGTTTTTATATCCTGTTTTAAGTGATTGATAAAGACTTTGTTTGTATAAGTAACTGAGAATTAAGCCTCCAGTTTCTTTGTGGTTTCTCCATATTATCTATTTTAATAGAAAAAGTCACTGGACTGTGATCGGAGATAATAATATTATGATATTTAGCTGTACAGACCTGGGACATGAGTTTACCATCGAGAATGAAATAATCTATTCGTGTATATGAATTATGAACTTGAGAATGAAAGGAGTATTCCCTAGCCATTGGATTGAGAGTTCTCCACACATCAAACATATTAGAGTTAGTTATATATGAATTCAAAAATTTACTGGAGTTTGAACTAATTAATTTTGTGGAGTATGATTTGTCTAAATACGGGTCTAGGACACAGTTAAAATCACCCCCAATTACGAGATTTGTATCTGAAATATTTGGAATTAGATCAAACACTTTTTTAAAAAACTCAGGGTTGTCACAATAGGTTGTTTGCAATCACGTGATTCTGAGGACGCGCGAAATGCAGCTGGAGGGCAGGAAGTGATTTTTCTCTATAGGAATCAATAGCAGAATCTCAAAATGACTGTGTTTTCAGTTGTTTATGGAAATCGGTCAAATCGAGAAGTTTTATTTCATATCGTGTATGAACATCTGCTGTTGCATAAGGAGGAAAAGGCAAGAAATTGACTGAAAAAAATGGGAAAAGTGGCTTGTAAACCTGCGTCTGCGGTCAGGAGGAGAGTCAGATAATGCTTGTGTGTGCGAATGGTTAATAAAAGATTAATAATATTAAGATAGAAAGAAATATATAAATAGATACAGGGTGAGACAGTGAGAATTCACTCAATGCTAAAGGCCACACGTCCATACAATGCAAATAAGATATTATATTTGCAGTTGATTACAATTGAACCTTGTGAGATTGTGATAAATTGAAGTGAGTCACAGCTTTTTAGTGACTATATGAAAGCGCTATGAAATAAAGTTTCGCCTTACATGCTGCTAACAGGACCAATGGTCAAATACCCTGTACAGCAGTAGTTTTAGGAGTGACATATATCCTGCATCCTTCATATAAATGTGGGAATCACTTTCGAAAGAGTTTGTTTGCTATCAGGCTTAGTTGCGTAGCTTATTTCCACCGCCTCGATGACAGGCAACTGAGGCAGCTATTTCAATTTGGTTGAAAAATCACTCCTCTTCGTAACATAAGGATCACATCCAACATATGTTGTGATTTTATGTTTATACGTTTCTCTTGTACAGTACAGACTTTCCTCCATCTCATCTGTTCTGCTTTTTCAGTCACTCCTGAAAGTTCGCTGCATGTGCAGGGTTTTGTGGCTATTGGTCCTATTAGCAGCACGTAAAGCGAAACTTTTATTCAAATTCCGAACTGATTATAGAAAGTGAGCAAATAGCGCTTCCATATAGTCACTAAAAAGCTGTCACTCACTTCAATTTATTGCAATCTCACAATGTTCCGTTATAATCAATAACGCTCTCGGAACTACAAATATAATATCTTACATTGTGTCTACGTGTGGCGTTTAGCATTAGGTGAATTCTCACTGTCTCACCCTGTATATATTTCTTTATTAATATCTTAACATATTATTATATCTTTTCTTTTATCATTTGCACACACAAGCATTATCCGACTCTCCTCCTGACCACAGACGGAGGTTTACAAGCCACTTTTTCCTGCGCTTTTCAGTCAATTTCTTGCCTTTCCGCCCTTTTGAACAGTTAATTTTCATACATGATAAAAGATATTTTGTGGTTTCTCGGTTTGACTGATTTGAGCATCCATAAACAACACAAAAGAGGCATTTTTGAGTTTCTGCTAGTGATTCCTATGGAGAAATATCACTACCTGCCCTCCAGCTGCATTTTGTGCCACAGCAATGACGTCATGTGCAAACAACCTATTTGGTCCATATACATTGACTAGTGTTAACGGCACAGCAAATACTTCCCCAACAACAATTACGTATCTCCCTTCTTTATCTGAAATGGTCAAATTATGTTTAAAAGGGACTCCTTTACGGATAAGGATAGCTGTTCCTCTACATTTAGCAGAAAAATTGGAATGATACACTTGTCCAATCCATTTGCATCTCAGTCTAACATGGGCAGTACGTTTCAAATGAGTCTCTTGTAGAAACATAATATCTGAAAACAGAGATTTCAGATGAGACAATATTTTTCCCCTTTTAACTGGTTCATTCAGACCTTTTACATTCCAAATGGAGAAACTCAAAGACGCCCCCTTCGCATTTACCTTATTAAATATAAACTGTGATTACAACAGAAAATCTGTTCCAAGTTACCTACAGACCGACAGATGTTACCATGGAAACCTTTAGCACTAACCCATCCACCCAACTGAATGTTTGATAACAGAACATGTTTAGCTGTTACAGAAACAAATGTACAGCACAACTTATCACGAAGTAGAAGGCAATAAAAAGGTATAATAAAAAACAAATAGAAAAGAAAAGCAGACCTCCGCATTTTACTTTGCAGAGACTTCCTCAAAGTCCAGCAGTAAGTCCGCTAAATAACAGAGACTTCAACAAAAACAACAGGCTTAACACCTCGGAATTATTATTCCGCATTTACTTATCTGTGCCAAACTGTTCGATTGCAAATTTCCATGCTTCGTTCGTGTCGGTGAAAAGTTTCTCTCCTTCACTATAAGTCACCCGCAGCTTTGCTGGATACAGAATGCCAAATTTCACACCGGGTTTATCCCAAAGGATCTGTCTCACCCTGGCAAAAGCCGCCCAACGTTTGACCACCGCCGAAGGATAGTCTCTGAAGATTTGAATGGAGCGACCGTTGAAGGTTAGCTTTCTCTGTGATGACACTTTGCGCATGATTTTTTCCATGGTATGGCCATGGTGTATCCATGCGATGAGTTGCCGCGGCGGGTCACTGTCCTCAGGCCGGGAACGAAGAGCTCGGTGAGCGCGATCCAAGACAGGCAGCTCATCCAATCCAAGCACCTCCATGAGCAGTTTAGCTACAAACTCTCTAGCACCTTGACCATTTTCCATTCCCTCTCGGATTCCCGCGATTCTTATATTTTGCCTCTTAGAGCGGCCTTCCAGATCGATGCATTTCTCTGTTAATTCTGACACCTGACCGGACAGACTTTTAACTTGAGCTTGTAATTTCGTAACCGCATCTGCCGATGTCGTAGCGCTCTGTTCAAGATGTTCGAGAGTTGTACGATGTTCGTTTATGGTTAGCTGCACTGCATCAAACTTCGCATCAATTTTCTTTTCCAGCGTAGCTATCTCTCCGTTCAAACTTTCTTTAATATCAGTTTTAACCTTGCCCAGCTCTACTCGGAGAGATTCAACTGCAAGCAGCACCGGGTCGTTTGCTGTTGAGCTGGCCTCGTCTTTCAGCGCGCCCGCGGTCTCGGCCAAACTTTCTCCCTCAGCGACATCTTTCTTTACTGGTTTCTTCGGCGGCATTTCTACACACGCAAATTGCAATCGATGTTGAACGCAACACTAACAAGGATTCGAGAGCACTAACGAGTTTTATGTTGTCTTGTTTTATTGAAATTAGCGGAGCTACAAAACCCACGTCTTACTCCATCATCGACCCGGAAGTCCTCCAATTTCACCTTTATCCTTGTGCGAGTACGTCCTTCTAACACGATTGTGACAGGTGCTTTCAGTCATTGATTTAATAATTATTTAAAAACTGTTAAATTAGATAAAAAACAAATATTTAGGTGTCTTAGGGTCTTAATGAAAAGTCTATAATAAGTCTATAATCTATAATTTGCGCGAACATAGACGCATTTGTGTAGATCGGGAGGCGCATTTCCTCCGCAAACAAATTTATTTTTTTTTTTTTTAATTGAACAATCATTCATGTACAAACAACTTGGCAGTATCAAACATCATTGTATTACTACAGAACAGGTGCATACCAAAAAAGATAGAAAGAGAACGAAGAGAGAAAAAAAAAACCTCCATGCAGGGCGGCTAGGGTTTTTCTTGTAAATCATATTCTATAATAATTGAAAACAAATTTACTGCATTTTTACCTTTGATTACCTTTAGGGCTTTTGTATACAGAATAAACTCTTTATGAAATGCACAAAAGGTTGGTTTTACTTCCAAGTATTTTGACTTATGTATATAGAATTTACCCAACATGAGGATGTTATTTACCAGAAAATCATCTTTACTATTATTCATTACAAGTCCATAGCTAATGTCCTTTAGGGTGAAGCTATCAAGGTTACGTACCTTTGGATTAAGCCAGTCATGAATATCCAACCATAATGCATCAACATACATACAATGAAAAAACTAGTGATCTGTGGTTTCAATATCATCACAAAATATACATTTGTTAGTATCAAATCCAAATCTAAGTCTTAAGTACTCACTGGATGGATATATTCAGTTTAAAATTTTAAAATGAATTTCTTTAATTTTGGGAGATAAAGGAAATTTTAAGTATTTAGTTCTGAGAATATGAATGATATCTTTTTGGAAATAGTAAGAAATTGAATTTCTGTAAACTATGATAGGATAGGAAATATTGTTAAACATATTTCTAATATTTTTGTTTGATAGTTTACCTTCTCTGAATTCACAGCCTTCAATTATCAGTGGAGGTAAACATAGGGTCGTGGTATTAGAGTAAAAGAGAGTTTCTTTAATTAGACTAATAATAGAATTAGGGATAGCTTTAACAACCGATTCAAATTTAGCCCGATTACAATTTAAATATTTAATACAGAAACTCTCATATGATATAATACCACTCTTTTCCATTAAATGAGACACTGACCAAATACCTTTCTCCATCCAATCCTTATCATACAATGATTTGTTTCTAACTGTAATATATCTATTATTCCATAGTGGTGTATTGTGTGGTGTGAAATTATGGTTATATAGAATCTTCCAATATAGCAAGACTTGCTGGTGAAACTGTGATAATTTAACTGAGAGACGTTGAACAGTGAAATCACATCTTAATAGTGTAACAATGTGAGGGAGACGAGAGGCAAGCGGATCCATATGCACTGACCAGATCCGTGACAAATAGAAACTCTATTCCTCCTAATTTCTTGAATAACTCTCTGGGAATATGAAACCAAAAATTGTTTTGATTTAAAAGGGATTTCAGATAATTAATTTTAAGGGTCCCATTTATAGAATCAAAATCAATAGCTTGTAAACCGTTCATCTTTATATTGTTTTATCATATGTACTTTTTTCATGTAATGGGTCTTCTTTTTCCAGATACCAAACCAACCAAAGTTAATCTGATTAATTTTTTTGATAGCTCTATTTGAAATAGCAATTGTGTATGCAGGATATATTAATCTTGAAATACTTTCCATCTTTGTCAAAAATATTCTACCTAATAGACTTATATCTCTCAACAGCCAAGAGTTGAGTTTAATTTGACATGTATCTATTGTTTTCCACACATTCGTAAGTTCATTTTCAGATGAATCTTTTGAGATAAGCATTCCTAAATATTTAACTTTTGATTTTATAGGAATGTTATAAGCATCAGTTAAGTGACATTGATGGATTGGCATTAATTCACATTTGTTCATATTAATTTTTAAACCAGAGGCATTGGAAAAAATGTGAATAGATTGTAGTAATTTGGGAACCTCTGATAACTTCAAAAAAAAAAGCTGTATCATCTGCAAATTGACTAATGATTACTGACTGGCCAAGTACCTCTAATGGAGCTATTGTAGAGTTTTTAATAAAGATGGTGTTACATCCACACCAGGCTCCACCCTCACAGACACGCAGCGAGCACCCTCTCCTGAGTATTAACCAGCCACACCTGCTCTGCACACCTGACACCAATCACCACACCACATAAAAGCACACTCACCAGTTCACTTACTGTCCGATCTCGTTATTCGTAAGTGGACTCTCTCGTTGCTCTCTCCTTGTGAATATACTTACCTTGTGCTTACCTGTGATTTCTCCAGAGTTCTCCATCACCTCCAGTGTGATTCTCCATTTCTCCGTGGTCCTACTCTATTCCTCCTCCTGGTTCGTCTCTGTGGTGTGTGTGTCTCCATCAGTGTTGTGTGCTCCAACTATTCCTCCTAAAGTTCAAGAGAGACTTTCAGTTTGTTTATCATTTCTGTTGGATTGGATCATTATATATTTGAGTTACCTTTTGCCACATCCTGCGAAGAACCTTTGTTGAATAAATTACTATTATTGTTTACTTTTACTACGTTGTCTGTTCGCTTCCTTAACAGAAGATCAGACCATAAAAAAGAGAAAATAAAGCAACATGAGCACCGCCGATCCCTTCCAGGAGCTTGTAGACGCTCTCAGACGGTCAATCCTTTCCACACTACCACCAACGGCACCCACGCTATCGCAAGCACCACGCCAGAACCCGGAAGTAAACAACTCTTCTTCGCCAGCGGCTGTTGTATGTCCCATGGTGCGACCGACGCCCTACTCTGGCGAGGCGGGGGATTGCAAGGGGTTTTTACTTCAATGCTCCATCACATTTGCTACATACCCTAATGTATATTACTCTGATGATGCAAAAATAGGATATGTAATATCTTGTTTATCAGGAAACGCTCATCGCTGGGCTGAGTCAATATGGAGCCAAGCTGGACCCGCTGTCAGTTCCTACAATGCTTTCGCTGCCCATTTCCAAGATGTGTTCGGAAGAACCGATTCCGATTCATCCGCTGGTGAGGAATTGTATAATTTCTGACAAAATAACCTCACTGTGCAAGAATATTCTATCAGGTTCCGAACGCTAGCAGCAGCCAGTGGATGGAACAAGAGAGCTTTGGTCACAACATATCGACAAGGTCTGGAATCGAATCTTCGTATGATGCTGGCTCCATATGATGATTCAATTGGACTGGAAAAGTTCATTCAACTCAGTCTCCGATGCTCTGCACGAGTTACTGCCTACAACCAACAAACTTTCCACATTAAAACTGGAAACGCCTGCCCGCCAGAGTTCACTAGCCATCCCGAGCTAGCTCCAGAGCCTATGGATTTAAGTCGACGTCGTCTCACACCCCTAGAACGTCAGCGACGATTGTCTTCAGGACTTTGTTTATATTGTGGACAACCTAAACATATATTGAAGAACTGCCCTCTTCGGCTTCCTCGTCCTATGGTGAGTCAAGTTATAACTGTTTCCGAGAATATGCACCCATGCACATATCCAGTAACTCTTACTGCTAAGGGAGTTTCCATTTCTGTTGCTGCTTTAATAGACTCTGGATCAGCTGGTAACTTTATTGCTGGACACCTGGCACGACGACTGCGTCTACGACTGAACCAACGGAATGGAGATATCAAGTTCAATCAATTGATGGAAAACCCCTCTCCAATCAGGATGTGCAGCGTCGTGCAGGTCCCATTCAACTGGATTTGGGTGTATGTCATCAAGAGGAGATATGCCTTTTGGTTCTGGAGGGTTCTATGATCGATATAATGCTTGGGCGTCCGTGGTTGGCGAGGCATGAGCCCATCCTCTCCTGGGGCACTGGTGAGATACTGAAATGGGGCTCTCAATGTTGGCCTACCTGTTTCCCCAAACTTCCACTGTGTTCTCCAAAGTCTCTTACGGTTTGTACCACATCCATTGAAAGTCCTATAGAGAAACAATCGATTGACATTCCCTCTGAATATCATTCTTTTCAGGATGTTTTCTGCCCCAGGAGAGCCGCTCGCCTACCACCCCATCGCCCATGGGACTGGGCTATAAACCTGCTCCCAGATGCCCAGTTGCCCAAGGGAAGGATCTATCCTTTATCTATCCCGGAAACAAAGGCCATGGAGGAATACATTCAAGAAGCCCTTGCACACGGCTACATTCGACCATCTACGTCCCCTGCTGCTTCAAGTTTCTTCTTCGTGGCCAAGAAAGATGGAGGACTCCGACCATGTATAGATTACCGAGCTCTCAACAAGGTAACCATCCCATTTAAATATCCATTACCCCTCGTTCCTGCTGCTCTGGAGAAGTTACGGGGAGCCAAGATTTTCTCGAAGCTAGACCTTCGTAGTGCATATAATTTAATCAGAGTGAGACGCGGAGATGAATGGAAAACTGCTTTTAGCACACCTACTGGCCACTACGAGTATCTCGTTATGCCATATGGTCTTGTTAACGCTCCCTCCATATTCCAGGACTGTATGCACGAGATCTTCCGAGAGTATCTGGACAAATTTGTACTCATCTACATAGATGATATCTTGATCTTCTCCTCTACACTCCAAGAACATCACCAGCATGTTAAACATGTACTTACCAAGCTACGTGAACATCAATTGTACCTTAAAGCCGAAAAATGCTCGTTCCACCAGAAATCCACCCAATTCCTCGGTTACAACATTGATCCAGCTGGAGTGAGCATGGACCATGGAAAGGTGGAAGCTATCACCAAATGGCCCAAACCCATAACAATTAAGGAACTTCAGAGGTTCTTAGGATTCTCCAACTTTTACAGACGATTCATAGAGGGATATAGTATGCTTGCCAGTCCACTCACGTCCATGCTGAAGGGAAAACCCAAGACCCTTACCTGGTCGTCTGACGCTACACAAGCATTTCAGCAGTTGAAAACTGCTTTCACTTCTGCCCCAATTCTCTGTCATCCAGATCCATCCAAGCAGTTCATCATGGAAGTTGATGCCTCAACTACAGGAGTCGGAGCCATCCTTTCGCAGCAGCAGGGGAACCCACCTCAACTGAAGCCGTGTGCATACTTTTCAAGGAAACTCACCCTGGCGGAGAAGAATTATGACATCGGGAACAGAGAACTTCTGGCCATCAAACTAGCTTTGGAAGAGTGGAGACATTGGCTGGAGGGGTCTGTTCAACCATTTCAGGTATTAACTGACCATAAAAACCTACAATATCTGAGAGATGCTAAAAGACTGAATCCTAGACAGGCCAGGTGGGCCTTATTCTTTAACAGATTCCAGTTTTCAATTTCATACAGACCAGGTTCAAAAAATGTTCGTGCAGATGCTCTCTCTCGTCTCCATACTCCAGAAGAGGAACCTGAATCAACTGAACCCATTTTACCAGAGAAATTGTTTTCCTGTCCCAGCCAATGGGTGACCCCTCCAGCCGCATCAGATCCTGCTCCAGCGCCTCTGCCGGGTTGTCCTCCGAACCTCCGATTTGTTCCAGAAGAAGAACGCATTCCCCTCATTCATGCCACGCACACTTCACTGGGCACTGGGCACTGGGCATCCAGGGACCAACAGAACCCTCTCGCTCCTTAAACAACAGTTCTGGTGGCCAAGGATGGAGTCAGACGTGCAGAGGTACGTGAGAGGGTGTCGGGAATGTGCCATGGCCAAGACACCGAGACATCTACCTGCAGGAAAGCTGGTACCTCTTCCCACACCTAACCGCCCCTGGTCACACCTAGGGGTCGACTTCATAACTGATTTGCCCGCCTCAGAAGGTAACACGTGCATCCTTGTAATAGTTGATCGTTTCTCCAAGTTTTGTCGTCTCATTCCTTTAAAGGGTCTACCTGCTGCCTGGGAGACGGCACAGAACCTGTTTCATCACGTGTTTCGACCCTATGGTCTTCCTGAAAACATTGTATCTGACAGAGGACCACAATTCATATCCAGAGTTTGGCGGGCATGTTTCCGACTTCTAGGTGTGGCCGTAAGCCTTTCCTCTGGCTATCATCCGCAAACTAATGGACAGACCGAAAGAAAGATCCAGGAGGTGGGGCGGTTCCTCCGTACCTTCTGCCATGACCACCAGAACACCTGGAACCAGTTCCTGGGCTGGGCCGAGTACGCCCAGAACTCTCTCCGCCAAGATACCACCGGCCTCACCCCTTTCCAGTGCGTACTCGGCTTCCAGCCCCCACTCTTTCCCTGGTCAGGAGAACCATCTGACGTACCTACCGTCGACCACTGGTTCCGGGAGAGCGAGAGGGTCTGGGACATGGCTCACCAACATCTTCAGAGGGCAGTGCGTAGGCAGAAGACTATTGCGGATCGACGTCGCTCTGATGCTCCTACTTACCAGGTGGGCCAAAAGGTTTGGCTTTCTACAAGGGACATTTGCCTACGCCTGCCCTGCAAGAAACTAAGTCCCAGATATGTTGGTCCCTTCACCATCACGGAGCAGGTTAACCAGGTCACCTACAAATTACAATTACCACCTCACTACAGAATACATCCCACTTTTCACGTCTCCCTCCTCAAACCTTGTCACGATCCTCTTCTTCCTCCCACAGAGCCTGGTGTTGAACAACCCCCTCCTCCCATGGTCGTCGAGGAAGGAACCATTTATCAAGTAAAGGAGATATTGGATTCCCGACGTCGTGGTGGGCACTTGGAGTATCTCATTGACTGGGAAGGATACGGACCTGAGGAAAGATCGTGGGTTCCAAGAGATGACGTCCTAGATGAAACTTTACTCAGAGAATTCCATGAAACTCACCCAAATCATCCAGCACCCCGAGGCAGAGGTCGACCACCACGACGTCGGAGGGGCTCGGCCTCAGGAGGGGGGCCTGGAGGGGGGGGTAGTGTTACATCCACACCAGGCTCCACCCTCACAGACACGCAGCGAGCACCCTCTCCTGAGTATTAACCAGCCACACCTGCTCTGCACACCTGACACCAATCACCACACCACATAAAAGCACACTCACCAGTTCACTTACTGTCCGATCTCGTTATTCGTAAGTGGACTCTCTCGTTGCTCTCTCCTTGTGAATATACTTTCCTTGTGCTCACCTGTGATTTCTCCAGAGTTCTCCATCGCCTCCATTGTGATTCTCCATTTCTCTGTGGTCCTACTCTATTCCTCCTCCTGGTTCGTCTCTGTGGTGTGTGTGTCTCCATCGGTGTTGTGTGCTCCAACTATTCCTCCTAAAGTTCAAGAGAGACTTTCAGTTTGTTTATCATTTCTGTTGGATTGGATCATTATATATTTGAGTTACCTTTTGCCGCATCCTGCGAAGAACCTGTGTTGAATAAATTACTATTATTGTTTACTTTTACTACGTTGTCTGTTCGCTTCCTTAACAGATGGAAAGCATCTCTGTGCTTACAATAAAAAGAAATGGGGACATAGGACAACCCTGCTTTATACCACGATTAATGGGAAATCTGGGTGAAGTACCTCCTGATAAGGAGACAGAACTATTAGAATCTTCATAGAACGACTTTATGATGTTTCGAAACTTATCTCCAAAACCAAACAATCTTAAACAATCAAAAATAAAGGGATGTTCAATTGAATCAAATGCCTTATAAAAGTCAATGAAGAGAATAAAGCCATCGTCTTCTGTTAGATGTCTGTTGTAATGTGTCGTCGAGGTAACAGAGGAGCGGAGGATCCAGATGCAGCAAACATTTATTTAAACAAAACACAAAGTAAATCCAGGCATAGGCTCAGGGCAAAAGACAAGGCAGGACATTGGCACGCGCACACAAAGCAGCCATACAGGAACAACACCAGACAACCAATCATGGCAAACACAGGTGTTAAAATAGACAGGATAACGAGGTAACATGGGGAGGAGCTAATCAATCACCAGGGAAACTAACAAGATGGGCAAAGGAACATGGGAAAACAGAAACAATGGGGAGCAAGAATACTTCAAAATAAGAGTCCACAAAACCAAAACAGGGAAACATAGACCGGAATCATGACATAGCCCCCCTTCAAAGGAGTGGCTTCCAGACACTCCACAAATACACAAAAGTCCAGGAGGGAGATGGAGTGGAGGGTGAACAGGGTGAGCGATGGAGGGCCAGGTCCATGTAAGGGAGGACCTGGGGACTGAGGCGGGACTGGCCGAGCAGGGAGCCAGGATGAAGCTGGCAGTACAGGTGGAGTAGGGAAGCACCACAGCAGGGGAGACGAATCCGAAGATCCCCACGATGGGGCAGAAACCCACCAAGGTGGAGCAGATGGAGCAGAAGCCCACCAGGGCAGAGCAGACGGAACAGGAACCCCCCACAGCAGAGCCGACAGAGCTGAAGCCCACCAGGGTGCTGCGGATGGGACAGGCAGATCGGCTGAGTGTGTAGACACCAGCGGTGGATCCTCCAAGCTGGATGCCAGTGACACCAGAATCCTGGGTACAGCACAAGTGACATGACGAGGCTCTGGGAGATCAGCTGATGTATGACAAGGCTCTGGAAGTTCAACGGTGACATGACTTTGCTCTGGAAATTCAGCTGTGACTTGACCTGGCTCTGGAAGTTCATCTGTGACTTGACTTTGCTCTGGAAGTTCAACGGTGACTTGACTTTGCTCTGGAAGTTCAGCTGTAACTTGACCTGGCTCTGGAAGTTCAGCTGTGACTTGACCTGGCTCTGGAAGTTCAGCTGTGAGCTGACTTGGCTCTGGAAGTTCAGCTGTGACTTGACTTGACTCTGGAAGTTCAACTGTGACTTGGCTTGGCTCTGGAAGTTCAACGGTGACTTGACCTGGCTCTGAAAGTTCAACGGTGACTTGACCTGGCTCTGGAAGTTCAGCTGTGACTTGACCTGACTCTGGAAGTTCAGTTGTGACTTGACCTGACTCTGGAAGTTCAACCTTGGAAATTCAACTGTGACTCTGGCTCTAAAAGTTCAACGGTGACTTGACCTGGCTCTGGAAGTTCAGCTGTGACTTGACCTGATTCTGGAAGTTCAGTTGTGACTTGACCTGACTCTGGAAGTTCAACGGTGACTTGGCTTGGCTCTGGAAATTCAACGGTGACTTGACCTGGCTCTAAAAGTCCAAAAGTGACTTGACCTGGCTCTGAAAGTTCAATGGTGATTTGACTTGGCTCTGGAAGCTCAACTGTGACTTGACCTGGCTCTGGAAGTTCAGCTGTGACTTGACCTGGCTCTAAAAGTTCAGCTGTGACTTGACCTGGCTCTGGAAGTTCAGCTGTGACTTGACCTGGCTCTGGAAGTTCAACTGTGACTTGACCTGGCTCTGGAAGTTCAGCTGTGACTTGACCTGGCTCTGGAATTTCAGCTGTGACTTGACCTGGCTCTGGAAGTTCAGCTGTGACTTGACCTGGCTCTGGAAGTTCTGGCTCTGGAAGTGACTTGACCTGGCTCTGGAAGTTCAACGGTGACTTGACCTGGCTCTGGAAGTTCAGCAGAGTCATGCACAAGCTCAGAGACAACAGCCATTTTGTGGAAAGTCTCTGATCTGGCAGCCATTTTACAGACAGTCTCTATGTTGGTTGTTGCAGAAGTACCGCGCTGCTCCTCTGCAACTCCGACAAAAAAAGCAGAGCCACTCAGCTGCAACGCTAGATTTATATAAATTTCCAAAGTCCAGCTTGGGTCATGCAGCGGCATGAGTGAGCTGAGAGGCTCAGCTAGCCCCCCTCGAAAAAAAATCATGAGGAGAATTTCCTCCATTGTAGCCAGATTAGCTAATACAACAAAGTTCTGGACATAATCCTCCAAACAACGATCCCCTTGACGGAGACACATGATTCTCACTACTGGATCCATATCGGGTCTGGTGTTCTGTAATGTGTCGTCGAGGTAACAGAGGAGTGGAGGATCCAGATGCAGCAAACATTTATTTAAACAAAACACAAAGTAAATCCAGGCATGGGCTCAGGGCAAAAGACAAGGCAGGACATTGGCACGCGCACACAAAGCAGCCATACAGGAACAACACCAGACAACCAATCATGGCAAACACAGGTGTTAAAATAGACAGGATAACGAGGTAACATGGGGAGGAGCTAATCAATCACCAGGGAAACTAACAAGATGGGCAAAGGAACATGGGAAAACAGAAACAATGGGGAGCAAGAATACTTTAAAATAAGAGTCCACAAAACCAAAACAGGGAAACATAGACCGGAATCATGACATCTGTAATCCAAAAGATCAAACACTAAATGAATATTCCCTTCCCTTCATAAAGCCAGATTGAGATTCGCTTATAATTTTGTGTAAAAAAACTTTCAATCTATTTGCATATATAAGGGCTACAATTTTATAATCCGTGTTTAATAATGTAATTGGCCTAAAGTTATCCAAAATGTTGGGGTCCTTATCAGGCTTAGGAATTAAAGTTATTGTCCCTTGTTTCATGGTGGATGGAAATGACATCTTTTCTGTTGCTTCTCTTAACATAAGCATAAAAGGTTCTTTTAGTATGCTCCAAAAGTGTTTATAAAAATTTGTAGTAAGGCCGTCACATCCTGGAGATTTGTCTAAAGATAAACTGCCTACTGCTTTATCCAATTCATCAGAGGTTATATCTGCATCACACAATGTTACAAAATCATCATCAGTAAGGGGAATAAAGTGTTTAATATGATCAAAAAAAGATGTTTTATCATCCATAAAAAGGGTTGATGAATATAGATTACTATAAAAAGAAGCAACTTCCTTAGTGATTGAAGCTTGATCAGTAACTACCTGGCCCTGAATAAATAAGGATTTAACTGAAAGCCTCTCTTGCCTTCTTTTTTTTAACCGACAGAAATATGATGTACTCCTTTCCCCCTCCTCAATCCATTTAGCCCTAGACCTGATGAAAGCCCCTTCTGCTTTATTAAGACATATTATATCAAGTTTGTTTAAAAGACCTTGTAACTTCTGTTTTTCATTATCTGTAGGTGATTTTTTGTTATAATAGACATTTATTTCTTTAATAATGTTAATTTCAGATAATCTATTACTTTTATTCAGTGTTTTTCCAAAACAAATTGAATATTCCCTAATTTTAAATTTAAGAAATTCCCATTTGGAGATGTATGATACTATTGAATTATTAGACATCACATCAGAGACCATGGCCCTAATACCCTCATTAAATGACTGGTATTTTAATAAACATGAATTGAATTTCCAGTACCCTGTAACGTGAACACTGAGGCGGTGTAGAATCCAATTGCAGAAGTTTATTATAAACAACAGCAAACATACACGATGAAACAGGCAAAGGGTCAATAACCGGAGAAGCAGTCCAAAACGTAAACGTAATCCAAACAGCAGAGAGTTTAAACAGGCAGTGGGTCAAATACCAAGCAGACAGTCCATGAAAGCAACCGTAACAATAGGGAAATCCAGGGAGCGATAGTCAAAGGGCAGAAAAGGGTCAAACCTTGAAAACAGTCCAAACGTGCAAACAATCCAACAGGGGTAATCCGTGAAATCAAGAGTCCATAAACAAAGCAAGGTCGCAACAGGTAATCCAACAGAGTAATAATAAACGCTTGGTAAGGCAGGTGAAACTGGCAATACTTCGCAAAGGTGAGAGCACATGGTGAGTCCTTATATACTGCCAAACAGGAAGTGACAGTAGAAGCAGCAGAGGGAGCATGCAGGCAGTACTGGGGTGAGGGCTCCCTCTGCTGGCTTGGCGTTACAGAATCCCCCCCCCTAGGAGCGACTCCTGGCGCTCAAACAACAGTCCAGGTGGGTGGGGGAACAGAGGCAAAACAGGGGGTGGGATGGAGGGCCAGGTCCATGTAGAGCAGGTGGGCCTAGATCGTGGAGCAGGGACAGACAGTGAAGCACTGGAGGACCTGGACCATGGAGTAGTGGCAGACAGTGAAGCACAGGAGGACCTGGGCCATGGAGCAGTGGCAGACAGTGAAGCACTGGAGGACCTGGACCATGGAGCAGTGGCAGACAGTGAAGCACTGGAGGACCTGGGCCGCGGTGCTGTGGCAGACAGTAGAAACCTGGAGGACCTGGGCCGTGGAGCGACAGCAGACCGTGAAATACTGACGTGCCTGGGCCGCAGAGCAATGACAGACAGTGGAACACTGGAGGTCCTGGGCCGTGAAGCAGTAGCAGACCATGAAGTACTGGAAGGCCAGGGCCGTGGCACAATGGCAGAGTAGGGAACCATGGTGGGGCAGGCAGAGCAGACAGAACAGGAGGCCATAGCGAGGCAGGCAGAGCAGGCAGAGCAGGAAGCCATGGCGAGGCAGGCAGAGCAGGCGTAGCAGGGAGCCATTGCAGGGCAGGCAGAGCGGTGTGCAAATGAATGATTTCTTTGGCCTTCTTGATAGCGACATGGCGGGCAGAGAGTTCATGATAGGACGCCGCCCCCATAGGAGGATCTACAGCTTGCGCTGACACCTCTGGGGGCATGGGCGCAGATGCTTGGGCAGGTGTGGCAGGGCAATTATAAATGGCCTTCATGGCCGTGACTGGACAGGCAGAGAGTCCGTGGGGAAACGCCGCCCCTTGAGGAGATTCTGCAGCCGGGGCTGCCACTTCTGGGGGCATTGGCGCAGAGTCCTTAACAGAGGAGGCCTCTGACGTAGACTCGTGGACAGACGAGGCCTCTGGCGCAGACTTGTGGACAGGTGAGGCCTCTAGAGCAGACTCGTGGACAGAAGAGGCCTCTGGAGCACAGTATGCTGCCCACATACTGAGGATGGCTACGGCCATTACAGGCAGCACAGCAGCTAGTGGGGTGTCTGTTGACCTTGTGGGTGCTGATGTTATGGGCTTGTGGCTTGTGAATGTGGGCTCTGCGTGGCTTGGGAGCGTGGGTTCTGCGTGGCTTGGGAGCATGGGCTCTGCGTGGCTTGGGAGCGTGGGTGGGCTCTGCGTGGCTTGGGAGCGTGGGCTGGGAGCGTGGCTTGGGTTAGAAATGTTATAGGGGACCAGATGATGAGGATTTAGCTTTTTGGATAGGGAGCTTTTTGCCTTGAGTTAGGGAGACCTGCCGTGGCCGGACTTGACTCAGGGAGGCCTGCCGTGGCCGGACTTGACTCAGGGAGGCCTGCCGTGGCCGGACTTGACTCAGGGAGGCCTGCCGTGGCCGCACTTGACTTGGGAAGAACAGCGGTGACTTGACCTGGCTCGTGCAGTCCAGCTGTGACTTGACTTGGCTTGTGAAGGTCAACTGTGACTTGACTTAGCTCAGGGACAATAGCAGCAACTTGACTCATGATCTGCTGTAAGCTCAGGGACAACTAGCAGCACACTGACTGATGGCTTGGACATGGCACTGAAGACATGGCTTGCTCAGTAACGACATGGCTTGACTCAGGAACGACATGGCTTGACTCAGGAACGACATGGCTTGACTCAGGAACGACATGGCTTGACTCAGGAACGACATGGCTTGGCTCAGGAACGACATGGCTTGGCTCAGGAACGACATGGCTTGGCTCAGGAACGACATGGCTTGGCTCAGGAACGACATGGCTTGGCTCAGGAACGACATGGCTTGGCTCAGGAACGACATGGCTTGGCTCAGGAACGACATGGCTTGGCTGAACTTGACTTGGCTTGGCTCACAGAACGACATGGCTTGGCTCAGGAACGACATGGCTTGGCTCCACAGCTGTGACTTGGCTCGTGGGGCACAGCTGTGACTCTTGACTCGTGGGGCACAGCTGTGACGTGGCTTGACTCCACAGCTGTGACGTGGCTTGCTGTGACACAGCTGTGACGTGGCTTGGCGTGGGGAACACAGCTGTGACTTGACTCGTGGGGAACCACGTGTGGGAACCACAGCTGTGACTCGTGGGGAACCACAGCTGTGATGACTCGTGGGGACCACAGCAGCTGTGACTCGTGGGGAACCACAGCTGTGATTCATGGGGAACAACTATGTCCTTGCTTGACACAGCTGGAGAACAACAGCTGTATCTTGGCTTGGTTCGTGGGGAATACAGCTGTGACTTGGCTCGTGGGGAACCACAGCTGTTGGGACTCGTGGGGAACAGCTGTGACTTGGCTTGACTTGACAGCTGTGACTTGCAGCTCTGTGGGGAACCACAGCTTGACTTGACTCTGTGTGACTTGCTTGACTTGACTCTGTTGCTTGACTTGACTGTCTGTTGACTTGAGCTTGACTTGGCTCTGTGGAGAACAGCTTGACTTGGCTTGATTCTGCTTGCTTTGACTTGACTCTGTTGCTTGACCGGGCTCTGTTGCTTGACTCATGGGGGCTCTTTGCTTGACTTGACTCTGTTGCTTGACTTGGCTCTTGACTCTGTTGCTTGACCTTGGCTCTGTTGCTTGCTTGACTCTGGGCTCTGAAGCTTGACCGGGCTCTGAAGCTTGACCGGGCTCTGAAGCTTGGCCGGGCTCTGAAGCTGGCCGGGCTCTGAAGCTTGGCCGGGCTCTGAAGCTTGGCCGGGCTCTGAAGCTTGGCCGGGCTTGGCCGGACGCTGTAGCTTGGCCGGCTAGCTTGGCCGGACGCTGTAGCTTGGCCGGACGCTGTAGCTTGGCCGGACGCTGTAGCTGGACTTGACCCTGGAACTGGACTTGACTTGGAAGCCTGACTGGACTTGGAAACTTGACTTGACCCTGGAACTCGACTTGACTTGGAAGCCTGACTGGACTTGGAAACTTGACTTGACCCTGGAACTCGACTGGACTCGGAAGCTTTTGACCCTGCAGCAACTGTGGCTTGACTTCTGCAGCTTGACTTGGTTCTGCAGCTTGAGCTTGACTTGGTTCTGCAGCTTGACTTGGTTCTGCAGCTTGACTTGGTGCAGGAACAGTAGCTGTCATTTTAGCTGCCCATACAGCCATTAGGGGTGAGTCCAGTACGTGTGCCATCATGAGGCGTGGCTTGGAGACAGCGATTACCTGGTGGAGTGGCTCTGGGATGGCAGCCATCTTGTGAACTGGCTTGGGGAAGGCAGCCATCTTGTAGATTGGCTCTGGGACGGTGGTCATCTTGTGAACAGGTTTGGGAATGGCGGCCATCTTGTGAGCAAACTCTGGCGTGGCGGCAGCCATCTTGCGTGCAGACTCTGGCGTGGCGGCAGCCATCTTGCGTGCAGACTCTGGCGTGGCGGCAGCCATCTTGCGTGCAGACTCTGGCGTGGCGGCAGCCATCTCTGGCAGACTCTGGCGGCAGCCATCTTGCGTGCAGACTCTGGCGCGGCAGGCATGGCGTGAGCAGGCCCTGGCGCGGCAGGCATGGCGTGAGCAGGCCCTGGAGCGGCAGGCATGGCGTGAGCAGGCCCTGGAGCGGCAGGCATGGCGTGAGCAGGCCCTGGAGCGGCAGGCATGGCGTGAGCAGGCCCTGGAGCAGGCTTTGGCTTGGTGGATGTGGCTTGAACAGGCTTTGGCTTGGCAGGCATGACGTGCACAGGCTGTGGTGTGGTGGTTACTGCGGGATTGCGGGGTCCCTCGTCCACAATCCCAACAGTGTATGGTGATCCGCTTAGGAGCAGAGCATGATCGATATATTCCTCCAGTGACCAACAAATTTTTCCCCCTGGCAGACTTGAACTAATGGGCTCGTTCAAACCAAAACAAAAAAAGTCCTTAAGTGCCACATCATTAAAATCTACTTGATAACACAGTCCACAAAAATCCTCGACATACTCCTCTATGGACCGGTCGCCTTGACGAAGGCAGATGAGACGGGATACTGCTGGGTTCATGATTCTGGTTGTGTGTGCGCTGTAACTTCTGCTGGCTTCAGGGGAGGCGAAGTATTCTGTAACGTGAACACTGAGGCGGTGTAGAATCCAATTGCAGAAGTTTATTATAAACAACAGCAAACATACACGATGAAACAGGCAAAGGGTCAATAACCGGAGAAGCAGTCCAAAACGTAAACGTAATCCAAACAGCAGAGAGTTTAAACAGGCAGTGGGTCAAATACCAAGCAGACAGTCCATGAAAGCAACCGTAACAATAGGGAAATCCAGGGAGCGATAGTCAAAGGGCAGAAAAGGGTCAAACCTTGAAAACAGTCCAAACGTGCAAACAATCCAACAGGGGTAATCCGTGAAATCAAGAGTCCATAAACAAAGCAAGGTCGCAACAGGTAATCCAACAGAGTAATAATAAACGCTTGGTAAGGCAGGTGAAACTGGCAATACTTCGCAAAGGTGAGAGCACATGGTGAGTCCTTATATACTGCCAAACAGGAAGTGACAGTAGAAGCAGCAGAGGGAGCATGCAGGCAGTACTGGGGTGAAGGTTTACAATGACATTGGAAACATCTGAAATCAACTGTATATTTTGAATTACATTATTAAAACCATAAACATTGACCATAATAAAATAATGGTCATCCATATGCAAGACACAGATTAACCAGTGACCATTATTACTGAATCTGGATGTCACTACTTTACCAGGTGAGTTACAAAACAAAACAGCTACACCTGCTGATCTAGTGGACCCATGATCAAAAAGAATTTTGTCTCCCCACTGATTAACCCAAAATTTTTCATCCTCTGGTTTGGAGTGAGTTTCCCGCAACAAAATAAAGTGTGCTTTTTCGCCCTTGCAAAACAGAAATAATGACTTTCTCTTAGTGTTCTCTCTTAAGCCCCTAGCATTAAGTGAAATACAAGAAAAAACAAAATTATTCATAAACAAAATTGGCAACAGCCAAAAATATTAGTATGTCCAACAAGTTATACTTTTGAAAAAATTGGAGAAAAGAAAGCCCAAACAGGCACTGTCCCTTCCGACTGCATTCAATGCAAACAAAACCATCCAAACAAAACCTACAAGTCAAAAGCCATTTTCAATCTTTAAATACTGCCTTTGTTTATATACCTTGTGTGCTCCTAAGTGATTCTTTGTCCGTTTATATATCCAGCACCTCCTCTGAAGTATGCACGCTTCCCCGCATCCCTAGCTTCTTTTATCTTAGGCCACAGTACAGCTCGGGTCTCCCTGTTGGCTTTACAGAGGTCTTCGATGAAGCTGATTCGGAGCTCTTTGCAGATCGCGTGATCCTTGGTCATTCTCCACAGCGCATCTCGGTGTATTCTCTGAGTAAATTGAATGATGTCATGCCTTGTTTTGTTTTCTTCACGTCTACCAATTCGATGAACCGAGTCCACAATGTGGTTAATGTTCGAGGACCATGATGGGGAGATTTTCACAAGCAACTGAGCAACTGCCTCACGTACGTCTTCACCTTCCTTTTCCTTTAGACCACGAATCCTCAGATTCCACCGGCATTTGTATCGCTCCATCTCCAATACACGCTCCATCAATTCCGTGTTATCTTTCTTTAAAGCTGCTACTTCTTGGATCGTAGACTGTAAATGAGTTTTACAGTCCTTGATTTCGGCCGCGTTAAACTCGACTGCCTTGGCTATGCTGGTTAACATGATGGAATTCTGTTGTAGCTGAGTACCTAGTGTATCCACCTTATCCGTTAGCTGCTTTATTGCTTCTAAGGCTGCATTCATTCCTTCTTTACCTTCTGACCCAGTGTCCTTCCTTTTAACTGTTGGTGCGTTCTTTGCCGGCGAGAAAGGATCTTTTCTTTTTATATTCTCAGTGGAAACTTCCATCCTTATAGCGTACTCATGGCCGTCAACTGGCTCATTACTGCGGGATAAAGCAAGATTCTTCTTCGTAGTCATGGTGCACCTTCTTTCATTTAGTTTTTAGTTTCTTGATATATGCTGGTTCAAAAAGGAGCATATTATAGCGATTGGATAGCATAACATGTGAAAATCTGGGACAGTCTTCAGAGCTCACAACGTGGGGTGCACCCGATCCGCCATCTTGCCCGGAATCCTCCACAAACAAATGTAATCCCCTGCATCTTCAGCGGCTCAGATGTCGGGAGTAAATGATGACCACTATAACACCTCAATCGCTCAATCTGAGATATTCTTGTCTAACTTATATCCCTGCTCTGGCATCCAAACAATTAAGGTTGGACTGTTACAGCTGATCTGAGGTAAGATGCTCATGTCAATCAACTGTCATGGGAGCGGCCTCTGTTGGTGTGACGCCACACCGAATGGCTTGATTTAAAAAAGGGGATATTATTTTTACAGATTAATTAAAAACCACTGCCTGGATGTAACGTGGACGCTGAGGCGGAAGTTGAAACCATATGCGGAAGTTTATTAACAGCAGCAGTGTACAAATAAACAGGCAGAGGGTCAATAAACAGGAAAGGCAGTCCATTAACAACACAACACAAACGTAATCCGAGCAGCAGAGAGGTAAATCGAGGCAGTGGGTCAGATACCGGGGAATCAGTCCAATATAACAAACGTAGCAACAGGGGTAGTCCAGAGAACGATAGTCAGAGGCAGAAATAGGTCAAACCTTGTAAGCAGTCCACACAGGCAAACAATCCAAACAAGGGTGATCCGTAAAGTCAGAAGTCCATAAACAAAGCAAAACAGCAACAGGTAATCCAACAGAGTACATACAACGCTCGGTAAGGCAGATGAAACTGGCAATACTTCGCAAAGTATTGAGCACATGGCCAGTCTTTAAATAGTGACAAACAGGAAGTAACAGTAGAAGCAGCAGAGGGAGCATGCAGGCAGTCCTAGGGTGAGGGCTCCCTCTGCTGGCGTGGCATTACACTGGATAACATGTAAAAGTGAAGTTTGCATCCAATGACCCCTTTAAGGTTTACTTTCAAAGGTTGGAAACATTTATAGCTCATTAATAAATGGTTTACAGGTGTTCACTTTACATTACGGTTAATTTTCTCAGGTTACTAACAATTGTAACTAATTAATAAATGGTTCACAGGTTCACTTTACGTTAAGATTCACTTTCACAGGTTATTAACGTTTATAACACAAAAATAAATGGTTCACAGGTGTTCACTTTACATTGTGGTGCACTTTCACATGTTATTAATGTTTATAACTCATTACTAAATGGTTCACAGGTGTTCACTTTACATTAAGGTTCACTAATATTGGAATTAAATTTTCATTATTAATATCATGAAGTCATGGTTGTACTTTTATGTCCCCTTTTAGTGGATAGACATAATTAACTTTTGTAGACAATCATGGGTACAATTGTAAGAAAAGTCACGCAAGTCATGAAATATAACTGAGAAAAGCACTTAATAGTCCATTTTTGCGGCATCATGAAGTGACTAGAGATTCATCATTAAGTGAATCTGGTTTTGAGTGAAAAATGTATGAATAAATATATTTTTAAAGCAGTTATAACGCAAGATAAAAAGACGGCTCACTATT
>NW_026129706.1:17732-39020 GCF_022985175.1 Labeo rohita | reverse complement strand
TGAACAGTGGAAGTACAAGTAAATGCAAAATAAAAAAGAAGCAAATAAATATATCTAAAATGTTCATACACAGCTTGAGTGGCAAGATTGTGTTCAGTTTTAACTATTTCTTCCTATTTTTTTGGGGGGGGGGGGGGGATTTACATTTTATACGGTACTTAGTGTCTTTCATTCCAACATAAGAAAACATTTCTGGAATCTGCATCTGAAATAGCATTTAGATGTATTTACACAGTTTAATGTATCTAAGAGGGGACACTGATGCATTTAAACTGCATTTACAGATGCATACATAGGTCTAATTTTTTTATTTTAACGTAAAACGTTGAATACTGCTATTTGAAATAATTTAAGACATGAAAAAAAGAGTGGCAATGTGAAATTAAATCTGCCAGTAGGTGGCAGCAAGTGACTGTTAATGAGTGAGTCATTGAGATTCAACTGATTCATTCAAACGACTGACTCATTCAGGAACAAAGTATTTGACTGTGTTAATGAGTGAATCACTGAATCATTTTATTAACCGATTCGTTCAAAACGCTGATTCATTCAATAAGTAAACACCGTCCATTGCTCAGAGACGCAAAACAGTACTGTGATCTTTGTTTGAAACTATTTTCATTGGCAAAATTGAGCAAAAACAAGCAACATTATGTCTAAAATGTAAGTCACTTATTGCTTTACTGAACATGTATATAATGATTATTAAATGTTATATCTGCAGTACAAACGGTACTCTTTGTGTAATATAGACTAAATTAACTATATTCAATTAGAATTACAATGAGGTTGTAACATTACTTTGAGTCTTTACTTAGATGTTAGTATTAGTGATGTCTTTTCATTGTGATGTAAATGTACCATTTCCTGCAGCATTTGAGCCATAAATGGTTACTGGTCCGTTGAAGGTGTTTGCAGTCAATACAGGAGCATTAACACTTGCACCTGTTTCAGCTTTTATATCAACATTGACTCCAGTTGGGGCATCTCTCATCTGGACTGGAGTATAGTGTACTAAAGGAAAGATTTAAAACAGATCTTTAGACAGATTTACTTGCATTACAACATCATATGAAGAGTTTCATTGCAAAACGAGATATATCCATTTTGAGAAATGTTGGTTATTTGACATTATTATTTAAGACATCAACAGTCAAGTTCATTCACAATTTTTGTACATTAAACTATTACTTGAGCTCAGTGAAGGCCAGGGACACAATATTTTTCAAATCCAGGATATTTTTTATTTAATTTTATGTCCATAAATAGTTCATAAATAAGTCAAAAACCATGCCAAAATGCAACATATTTAACATTGTCAAACATCTTAAATTGGTTAAAAAAACAATACATCATAAATAAATGGAATAGTATATACAAAGATTGATTAATAATAATAAGATTCTGAGTTAGTTTTGGCCAGAACATACACAACATAACATAACATAACTTTTTTTTTTTTTTTTTTTTTGCAAAACGCTATAAACGTAGCCTACGTGACTGACAGCTCGCCTACAGTATAAACAATTAAATGGTAAACGTTTTTTAGTTAGCCTATTGAATCCTCTTTTTAAAAATATATGTTTTTTGTTTTGATATTATCGTTAAATCAATGAGCAAACTCGGAGCACATATATAAAGGAGTCAGTATTCATATACATGTTAAAGCATTCCATCTAATAATACAAACATTCACACATCTCTACTCTTCTGATTCTGTTGGTGATGTATTCAATGAACCCATTAACTGGAATACACAAAACCAGCCGCTGTACATGCTGGATGTGGCATAAAACAATGAGTAAATGACTGAAATAATGCCCCATTCTATTTCTCACAATATTTTTCTTTACAAAAGAGAGGCCTGCTTCTCTTTATGTGCAGCTCATGTTTGATAATAATTGTCTACACACGGATTCATGACCCTAGCTCTGTCTGAGTCTCAATGTTACATTAAAGTTGCTTCACCTTGTTTCTCTCCGTTTCTCTTCTGTCTCTGAGCGTCTGTGTTGATTTGTGTTGCTGTATAAAGAATGATAAAACACAAAAGCAAGTTACAGATAAATATTAAGTGAGATATTGTTCCATAGTACTAAAAAGTGTCTTAACTAGATGTTTTGACCTTTGCAACAGCAACTGTAAAATGTATTACTGTTTTGCAGAGATGTGGACTTGAGTCACATGAGTCAAGACTCGACTCAGACTCAATAATAAATAATAAAGGACTCAACTTAGACCTTGACAACAATTGTCACGAATCTGGTCGGTGTTCCGCTGTCCGCTCACCGCCAGATGTCACTCTCACCCTATCGTCACACTCTCACTGTTGTACTACACCCCAGACTACATCTCCCGTCATGCATCATGCTGATCGCGTCTGCGCATGTGACCAATCAGCAGCACCATAAAAGCCCCGGTCTTTCCCCATGCTAACCACGGATCGTTTATAGTGTTTCTCCCTTTGTCTAGCGTTTTCATAGTTCCTTGTGTTTTTGATTCTCTCGCCTGGCTCCTCGTTCTCGACTGTTCGCCGCCTGCCTTCGGATTATCGCTCGTTTATGGACTATTCTCTCTCGTCTCGCCTCTTACACTCCCGTTTACTGTTGTTTGACCCTGCCTGCTCGACTATGTATTTGTCTCGTAATATCAATAAAGGCTCGCAAATGGATCCGCTCGCCTCTCGTCCGTTTCTCCCTGTGACAGAACGATCCGTCAACAAGGATCCAGCAGCTCAGGACACTGCAGTCCAGATCATGCTCCTCAAGCAAGGTGAGCGATCAGTGGAGGAATACGTTTTGGACTTTATTACGTTAGCACATCAGACTGCAATGAACGATCTGTGTCTGATGGTATTTTTTCGTGGTGGGCTTTCTGAACCTTTCGGCTCCTCAATGCCACTGCATCAGCCCCATTGGACTCTAAGACAGTACCTTGACATTACACTACATATCAGCGGTTTATCACTTACTGTGGATGTTGCGGAGAAGCAACGCGATATCGCGGCAGCGCCGGCCGCGCAACCCACCCGTGTAATGGCGCGTTCATACCACAGCAGCGACAACAGAGCCCGTGCACAAAGTGGCAGCGATAGCGGTGCCCGTTCACAAAATGGCGGCCGCGTCGGAGCGCGTCCACACAATGGCGGCGACGGCGGAGCCCGTTCACAAAATGGCAGCCACGTCGGAGCGCGTCCACACAATGGCGGCGACGGCGGAGCCCGTTCACAAGATGGCGGCGAAAACAGAGCTCCGTCACGTCACGGCTGCCATACCAGAGCCATATAGTGTTGCAGCTGCATTTCCTGAGTCAAGTCAAGTTTTCAAGTCAAGTCAAGTTGCAGCTGCGCTTCCTGAGTCAAGTCAAGTTTCCAAGTCAAGTCAGATTACAGCTGCTGTTCCTAAGGCAAGTCAAGTTAAAGCTGTGTTTCCAGTGTCAGGTCAAGCTACTACTGTGGCTCCTATGTCAAGTCAAATTACAGCTGTCTCTTCTGTCTCAAGTCAAGTTACAGCCATCATTCCCGGGCCAAGCACTGTCAAGATGGCTGCCACGCCAGAGCCACTGCACAAAATGGCTGCCACGCCAGCACCTGTCGCAAAGATGGCCGTCACGCCAGAGTCTGTTGCAGAGATGGCCGCCAAGCCAGCGCCCGCTAACGCCAAGTCAGTCAAGCCAGCCCCCGCTAACGCCACGTCAGTCAAGCCAGCGCCCGCTAACGTCACATCTGTCAAGCCCGCGCCCGCTAATGCCACGTCTGTCAAGCCAGCGCCCGCTAACGCCACGTCAGCCAAACCACAGCCCGCTCAGGACATCTCCGTCAAGTCACAGCCTGTTCACGCCATGTCTTCTGCTCCGGAGTCTGCACCCATCATGGCCGCCCTTTCTGAAGCGGTTCCTGAGTCAAGCAAAGTCGCAGCCGTGGTCTCGTCTGACATCTCAAGATCACGGCCTATCATGATGGCCCACGTGCTGGACTCACCCTTAATGACGGTATGGGCAGCTAAAATGGTGCTCCTTCAGGTCGCGGCGGCTACCCCTGAGTCAAGTCAAGACACAGAGTCAAGTCAAGCCAAAGCTGTCGTTCTCCATGAGTCAAGCCAAGTCACAGCTGTTCCCCACGAGTCAAGTCACGTTACAACTGTTGTTCCTGAGTCAAGCCATGTTGTTCCTGAGTCAAGTCACGCTACAGCTGTTGTTCCTGAGTCAAGCCATGTTGTTCCTCAGTCAAATCCCGTTACAGCGGATCTCCATGAGCCAAGCCAGGTAATAGCAGATCCTCATGAGCCAAGTCAAGCTGCTGCTGTTATTCCAGAGCCAAGTCAAGCTTCAGCCGCTGCTCCAGAGTCAAGTCAGGCTACAGCTGTAACTTCCAAGTCCAGTCAGGCTGCCAAGTCCAGTCAGGCTGCCAAGTCCAGCAACGTCAAAGCGGTTGTTCCTGCGTCAAGCAACGTCAAGGCGGTCGTTCCTGAGTCAAGCAACATCATAGCCGTGGTTCCTGGGTCAAGCAAGGTAACAGCCGTGGTTCCTGAGTCAAGTAAAGTCAATGATCTCCATGAGCCAAGTCAAGTCACCGCTGATCTCCATGAGTCAAAGCAGTTCACTGCTGATCTTCACGAATCAAGTCAAGTCACAGCCAATCTCCACGAACCAAGTCAGACCACAGCTGACCTTCATGAGCCATATGAAGTTATTGCTGCTGCCCCAGAGTCCAGTCATGTCCCGCCTGACGGCCCAGAGCCCAGTCACGTCCCGCCTGACGGCCCAAGTCGCGTCCTGCCTGATGGCCCAGAGCCCCATCACGTCTTGTCTGACCGCCCAGAGTCAAGTCACGTCTCGTCTGAGCGCCCAGAGTCGAGTCACGACTCGTCAGACCGCCCAGAGGTCACGTCTGTTCGCAGGTCCGCCCCGGAGGTCACGTCTGTTCGCAGGTCCGCCCCGGAGGTCACGTCTGTTCACAAGTCCGCCCCGGAGGTCACGTCTGTTCACAAGTCCGCCCCGGTGGTCACGTCTGATCTCCAGCCTGCTCCGGAGCTCCCGTCTGATCTCCAGCCTGCTCCGGAGCTCCCGTCTGATCTCAAGCCTGCTCCAGAGCTCCCGTCTGATCTCAGGCCTGCTCCAGAGCTCCCGTCTGATCTCAGGCCTGCTCCAGAGGTCCCGTCTGATCTCAGGCCTGCTCCAGAGCTCCCGTCTGATCTCAGGCCTGCTCCAGAGGTCCCGTCTGATCTCAGGCCTGCCCCATCGGAGAAGCTGCGCCAATGCCTCCGGAGATGTCAGCGCCAGCTGTAGAACCTCTTATGGAGGGGGGCGTTAACCGCTAAACTCTCTGACTCTCCCTTTCTTCTGTCTGCCTCCTCTGTCACTGCTCTCCCCAGGTCCCAGACCATGACGCAGGTTCCTGTCCCGCCCCGGAGGGCTGCTGCGCCTCCTGTTCCGCCCCAGAGGGCTGCTGCGCCTCCTGTTCTGCCCCGGAGGGCTGCTGCGCCTTCTCCCCCTATTCTGTCTGCCTCCTCTGTCCCTGCTTTCCCCAGGTCCCAGACCGTGACGCAGAGTCCTGTCTCGCCCCGGAGGGCTGCTGCGTCTCCTGTTCCGCCCCAGAGGGCTGCTCCGCCTCCTGTTCCGCCCTGGAGGGCTGCTGCGCGTTCTGCTCCGCCCTGGAAGGCTTCCTCCCTACCAGTTCTGCCTCAGTCTCCTGGCCCTCCCACCGCTCCCCAGGACTGTTTTGCTGTTGGAGCGTCTGGAAGCTGCTCCTTGGGGGGGGGCTATGTCACGAATCTGGTCGGTGTTCCGCTGTCCGCTCACCGCCAGATGTCACTCTCACCCTATCGTCACACTCTCACTGTTGTACTACACCCCGGACTACATCTCCCGTCATGCATCATGCTGATCGCGTCTGCGCATGTGACCAATCAGCAGCACCATAAAAGCCCCGGTCTTTCCCCATGCTAACCACGGATCGTTTATAGTGTTTCTTCCTTTGTCTAGCGTTTTCATAGTTCCTTGTGTTTTTGATTCTCTCGCCTGGCTCCTCGTTCTCGACTGTTCACCGCCTGCCTTCGGATTATCGCTCGTTTATATTCTCTTATATTATCGACTATTCTCTCTCGTCTCGCCTCTTACACTCCCGTTTACTGTTGTTTGACCCTGCCTGCTCGACTATGTATTTGTCTCGTAATATCAATAGAAGGCTCGCAAATGGATCCGCTCGCCTCTCATCCGTTTCTCCCTGTGACAACAATGACTTGAGACTTGAATTGGACTTGAGCCCTGTGACTCGGAAGTCATTATAGCTTACCTTATATTTCATTTTTTTAAAAAATGGTTCTGATCAGTAGGCTGCAGGGGCAGATCTACCAGGGTGGCACGGGGTGGCAGCTGCCACCCTAAAATAAAGCTGTGCCACCTCACCTGCCAGCCCATGATTATGACTGAATAAAATATAAATATAAGTAGTGTTTCAAATGCTACTTTTCGTAACGCAAAATAATGGCAAACAAGTCTTTCAATTAACTGTGCCCAGTGTGGGCACATGATTCTTTTTGAACCGATTCTTTTTGAGTCAAAAACACAAAGCATGGCCCACTTCACTAACAAATTGTTTTTACATTTGTTCAAGAATCAGATAATTACTGCTTCACGGGTAACTCAGAAGTCCTCTGAGAAATCTAATCCCATCTGGATTTGTCTGAAATTCATCGCGTAATTGTTTGGTCATCTGACTCTCAGACTGCCTGTTTCACTTTTTGCCATGTCTGACGAAACAATAACATGAAATCAACAGGAAGATGTTGATCACGGAAACTAATAGAAGAGTTAGGTAAGAATCTAGTCATATTGCAGTTTTCTCGATTATTAACATAGGCCTAACATAATGATTTGTTATTTTTCTTCATTGCTGTATTATACATCTGTATCTGTAATTTAAATAATGTTGTATACAGTAATACACATTGAGCTGCAAAAATAATTCCTGAATCCTAATAACATTTTTTTTGTTGTTGTAGTGTTATTGATCTCATGAGTGTTCACTGGCAGGAAAGGCATCCGTGTATTGTGTCTAAGCATTTATGAACACCTGTAATAACTAGATTGAAAAGTTTAAAAAAGACAAATTTATGCTGGCTTGTCCTAGAGTCTTGTTTAAAAACATGAATAGTTTGTTCAGATGTTCTAGATGTTTGCTAAAGGGTTGCTAAGATATTTTGGGTGGTTGCTAGGCTCTTGCTATGCAGTTGCTGGGGTGTTGCTAGAGTATATGGTTGATATTGTGTTGTCAGTGATTACAGACATTCCCACCTCTGTTATTAAAAGAAAATCAAACATTGTTTTCAAAAATGATCCAGTTTCAGTGCTTTGATATTGTATTTCTTTCTAATGTCAGGAAGTTCAAAAGTTTTTGTTGCTCTTAAACTTGCATTAAAACATGATTTATACCATCTAAAGTAGTCTATGTAATTTTAATAGAACTGCATATTTTCTTTAGTGACACAAGCTCAGAAACATTTATAACCTGTTGAAATTTTTATGTTGTGTATTGACTTGTTGCCAGTAATTAAATAAAAGTAATTTATTTTTTCATTTTAAACAGTATAGATGATTACCTAATGGTAATACAATATTTGTGAACACAACTGTATATGACAGATTACAAATCCCCCAAAACTATGCATGGGGGCTTGCTTTGGTGTTGCCACCACTCATAGACCCCATGCCACCCCTTTGCCACCCTAAAAATTATTTTCTAGATCCGCCCCTGGTAGGCTGGTTACTGAAGCGTATGATCAGTGAGCGATTCTTAGTGTTTGCATCCACATAATGTTTAGGATATTTAAACTTTTAGACATTTAAAATGCACATAATCACTATAAACCACTTATAATAAGAAGATGAAGAATAAACACTGATGTACAGTATATTGGAAAAGCAGTAACCTAATAATAGGCTTAACCTTTCACACATAATTAGATTTTTTTTTTTACGTCAAAAGCTTGCATGTTGCCAACATATAAAATTCACTCTATTCTTCCTGTTTACCAGCCACTCACTCGCATGTCTTTCAAAAGAAATATAAGCATGCTGTAAATCCGACAGGTTACTAAGATACTGAGTGAATGCTCTTGGCACATAGTATATGTTCATCAAGTACTTTCACGTCAAATGAAAATGCTAAATCCCAGCCTCCACCCACGCAGAAGGACCAGTACTTGCATAGAAACCTATACCATAGTAGCCAGAAAGAAATGCAAATTTTAAAGATAGAACATCAGATGTACTTAGACGTACACTACCGTTCAAAAGTTTGGGGTCAGTACATTTTTATTGTTTCTTTTTTTTAAGAAATTAATACTTTTATTCTCCAAGGATGTATTAAGTTAATCATTAAAAGTTTCTTAAAAGTTAATAATAAATAACTTACATTGTTATAAAATATTTATATTTTGAATAAACACTGTACTTTTTAAACTTGTTATTCATGAAAGAATCCTGAAAAAAAAAAAAAAAAAAAAAAAAAAAAAAAAAATCACAGGTTCCAAAAAATATTTGGCAGCACAACTGTTGATATTATCCAACACTGATCATTCTAATAATAAATCTGCATATTAGAATGATTTCTGAAGGATCATGTGACACTTAAGACTGGAGTAACAGCTGATAAAAATTCAGCTTTTCATCACAGGAATAAATTCTATTTTAAAGTATGTTAAAATAAAAAACATTATTTTATATTGTAAAAACATTTTGCAATATTACTGTTTTTTTTTCTATATTTTAATCAAATAAATGCAGCCTTGATGAGCATAAGAGACTTCTTTAAAGACTATTACAAGTCTTACTGACCCCAAACTTTTGAACGGTAGTGTACTTTTGCATCTGAACTCTTCATATACATATATATTTAAACATTTGCAGCATATAAACAACGTAAAAAATCTTGAATAATGTAATGTGATTTATACAGTAAACTTTGTGCAGAATCTAGAATTAACCCAACATATGCTTTTACTGTTGTAGCGTTTACTTTTGCACCTGTTTCAGTATTTAGATCAACTCTGACTTCAGTCTGAGCACAGCTGATTTTCTTGACTAGAAGAAAGATGAAAATATTTAGCACTTTTTACATTTAATGTTTGACATAATATTTTTTTGTTTATTACCTTTGGTGTGTTTGTTCTCTAACTGTTCAGCAAGATGGTTTTGGTTCATCTTTTTCAGGATATCCAGTGTGATCTTCACAGCTCTTTCTGGTCCAAAACGATCCAGCATCTGATCTACTGTGTCAGTTGCATCTGCTTTCTCCAGTACAGAAACTGGAATAGGTCCATCTTCTCTTAAGTAGCTCTTAAATCTCTTCAATTTTTCTTCTTCCAGATCATCCAGTGTGTCATTAAGCTTTCGTTTAACAGACGCCATCGTTCTTCACTGACCGCTGTTGAACATGAGGAAAATGTTTTACAATAGGTCCACTCTTACTGCACACTCACTAAATAGAGTCTGAAACTGTATTTTTTTAATGCTGAAGTTTCAAAAAATGATAACCACCAACCTCAGGAGATCATTTTAATTGAAGTATTTATAAATTTCACCATTTGGATGATCATTAATTTCTTTCTGTTAAATTTCATATGACAGAGATTTTATTAATCTGACCAAAAACCTCTATGCTTAAGAAGAAGATTTATTTATATAATATAGCACATTTCTTATGTCTATAGCTTAAGATCACTTTACATAGCACATTTCAACTTAGCAGGGAAAAACATGAATACAATAAGTGACCCTGCCTTTACATAAAATCATCCTTCATAAGGTGAAGAACATTACGTCAAAATGTAATCTTGATATCGTTAATATTGACTGAGTAAGGCAATGTCAATGGATGAAATCAAACTTTGATGTTTGTTATCACAAAATTAGATTCTGAGACTTTAGCCAGGATTTCACAGAGAGGGTCACATACAGTGGGGCAAAAAAGTATTTAGTCAGCCACCAATTGTGCAAGTTCTCCCACTTGAAAAGATGAGAGAGGCCTGTAATTTTTATCATAGGTATACCTCAACTATGAGAGACAAAATGAGAAGAAAAAAAAAAAATCCAAAAAAAAAAAAAAAAAAAAAAAAAAAAATCACATTGTCTGATTTTTAAAGAATTTATTTGCAAATTATGGTGGAAAATAAGTATTTGGTCAAAAACAAAAGTTAATCTCAATTTGTTATATACCCTTTGTTGGCAATGACAGAGGTCAAACGTTTTCTGTAAGTCTTCACAAGGTTTTCACACACTGTTGCTGGTATTTTGGCCCATTTCTCCATGCAGATCTCCTCTAGAGCAGTGATGTTTTGGGGCTGTCGCTGGGCAACACAGATTTTCAACTCCCTTCAAAGATTTTCTATGGGGTTGAGATCTGAAGACTGGCTAGGCCACTCCAGGACCTTGAAATGCTTCTTACGAAGCCAGTCCTTCGTTACCCGGGCAGTGTGTTTGGGATCATTGTCATGCTGAAAGACCCAGCCACGTTTCATCTATGGTGTTCTTTGGATGCAACTCAGCATTCTTTCTCCTCCAAACACGACGAGTTTTTACCAAAAAGTTCTATTTTGGTTTCATCTGACCATATGACATTGATCATCCAAATACTGTCTAGCAAACTTCAGACGGGCCTGGACATGTACTGGCTTAAGCAGGGGGACACGTCTGGCACTGCAGGATTTGAGTCCCTGGCGGCGTAGTGTGTTACTGATGGTAGCCTTTGTTACTTTGGTCCCAGCTCTCTGCAGGTCATTCACTAGGTCCCCCCATGTGGTTCTGGGATTTTTGCTCACCGTTTTTGTGATCATTTTGACCCCACGGGGTGAGATCTTGCGTGGAGCCCCAGATTGAGGGAGATTATCAGTGGTCTTGTATGTCTTCCATTTTCTAATAATTGCTCCCACAGTTGATTTCTTCACACCAAGCTGCTTACAGATTGCAGATTCAGTCTTCCCAGCCTGGTGCAGGTCTACAATTTTGTTTCTGGTGTCCTTTGACAGCTCTCTGGTCTTGGCCATAGTGGAGTTTGGAGTGTGACTGTTTGAGGTTGTGGACAGGTGTATTTTATACTGATAACGAGTTCAAACAGGTGCCATTAATACAGGTAACGAGTGGAGGACAGAGGAGCCTCTTACAGAAGAAGTTACAAGTCTGTGAGAGCCAGAAATCTTGCTTGTTTGTAGGTGGCCAAATACTTATTTTCCACCATAATTTGCAAATAAATTCTTTAAAAATCAGACAATGTGATTTTCTGGATTTTTTTTTTCTCGTTTTGTCTCTCATAGTTGAGGTATACCTATGATGAAAATTACAGGCCTCTTTCATCTTTTTAAGTGGGAGAACTTGCACAATTGGTGGCCGACTACATACTTTTTTGCCCCACTGTATGCATCTGGAAGACTGTGTTTTAAGGTTTTCTCTTAGTTTAGAAAAACAGTCTCCTCTTGGCTTATATCAAAATCCTCTGACATTTTTCTTTACAAATCCTCGTTTTGTACTCAATGTGACTGGTGTTTTGTTTTGCTCTCTCATCTGCACTTTTGCACTATTTTGAACCTGCATATGACAGTTAGCAGAAGCTATAGATTACTGTTTATAAAGTTTTAAATATAGATATTTTTGTTACAAAAATGCATTTATTTGCTTCAGGAGGCCTATATTTACCCCCCTGAACCATGTGGGACACTTTTTATGATAGATGGATTCACTTTATTGGATCTCTTTTGGACTATTGAAAAGAGCCAGAATTTTCGAGTTCAGAACTCCGACTGGATTTGTCTAAAAGTCATCTACACCTAGGATGCCTTTAGGGCAAGTAAATCATGGGCTAATTTTCATTTTTGGGTAAACTATTCCTTTAAAAACATTTGTGACACATTTTCAGTCTGGTTTTAGAGGACTGAAATCTCCTTTGTAAAGACCAGGACACACCACATCCGGTCGACTCATGTTAGTAGCAGTTCACACAATTCAACATGTTTGGGGTCGTCAGTGAGAGTGATTTGGCTCTGACTGGATGCTCAGTTTAGAGAGAAAGTCAGTGCCTGAGAATTAAAGTGAAAGTGATGAAAACAAGCAATTCAAAATGGCACAAGCAAAAAGCTGGACTAATATTACGTTATCTTACCTGAGCATTGCATTCAAATTAACAATTATTGTCATAACAACATGAGCTGCAGAAAAAAGTTATCAATATAACTGATATTCAAAATGGCAAGCAAGTGCTGCTTTATTTACATGTTGTGTATATGCATATATCTCGTATATCCTTGTTTCTGTTTCTACTTTTGAATGACGGATAAAGACTATTGATACCTGGACACTTGAGAGCGCATACACACAACAGGAAATAAGATCTCATGAGAGGTCGCAGAAACCTTTCCTGCTAAACATTAATAATAATTAGATATTACATTACAAATTGGTAGTAAAACATAAAGTGTTGCTTATTTTATTGATGCAAAGATAAGTATGTTTATTTTGTACAACATTTGCAACTGCTTTTTATCACTTAATTAGAAGCACCGCAAATTACTAAACTGTCATCTGTTAGAAACTACTGAACAGATATTTAGAAGTTCATTTTAAAATTCAAAGTACTGACAAAAGTAAAAAAAAAAATAATAAAAAAAAAAAAGCACTGTAAACACTTGCTACTATTTACAACACTACAAGTGTGTCCCATATGACACAGTAATGAATACTTATACACACACTTGTGCTTAAGTGCAAAGACTGTAAGTGTGGGTATTTGGACAAGCCCTGAGAATCTGTAAGCACTTCCTATTTCATGTTAGTCATAAAGTTGAGAGATTTTATCTGTTTTTACGTGCTGCTTAGTTCAGGTTTATTCATATATTTACTAACAGATCGCATGAGACTTACTGATATAAAACGTATTATTAATTATTAAGCCTAAAATATGTTTTAATGTCACTGCTGATGATGATCTTTAAATGTTTTGCATTTAAAGACTGATATTATTTAAAGTGTACCTAAAGTATACTTGCAGTAGTTCCACTTTAGCATAATCAAACATAAGTAAATCTTTGGTTGGACAATTAAAGTGCACTAAGTAAAAAAATTAGTTGTTCCAATTTAGCAGACTATAAATATACTAGTTTAGTATACTAAAATTACAACTGCAGGGTATTTTTATTTTGTACATAAGATGTAAATACTGTATATTTGTAGTATACTTATCATGAAACAAATGTATTTTAAATACATTGTAGTATATTTATTTTTCACTAGGGTATCTCCAATATTTAAACAGTTGTTAATAAGAACATCTTTTGTGTAGAATATGTATAGTAATGTAACACCCTTGAAGGTTTATACCATCTGACAGCAAGACACATGATTGCAGTTGAGTGCATATTGTAGGATATCAGAGCCAATCAGACAATTTAAGATTAGATCAGAACAGTGTGAATGTGTGAGTGCATGTTTCTATGTTAGAATAGTTTATGTGTCTTAGATTTGTCTTAAATCTTATTTATATTGAAAATAGAAGTATCATGTGTTTTGTGCTTACAAGTTCATGTCTTAAACTGCCTTAAATACCTGTCTTAAATCTTGTTACTATGCTAATAAATAGTATTTTACTTTGTTTTTACTTTGTATATTAATGTCAATGGCAGAGCTGATGTTATACAACCTGTTCAATGAATTGCTGGTAGATTCAGTGATCAGCTATAAAACAGTGATTCAGTCAAAATTTATGATTAATTCTCTTTGAACTAAATTGACCTGTTTACCTTACAATATGTTAACAGTGGGTACTAACTGACATATTGCTGGAGACAGTGAATGTAGTGTGGACTGAGACACTGAAAAGTGCACCAGATTGACTTTTACAAACATTTAACTTGTACAAACTATATAAATGACACACATAGTACAAAAACCTCTTACTTAAAGTTCAGATTTTATGCATTTAATACTGTGGGGATTTTTCCCCATGGTATTGAAAATGGTACTGAATATGTATATTTTTTAATTTATAGTACTGAATTCAGAAGGTCCAGTATGGTGACAACACTGGACTCAGGATAACCATAAGCTCTGCTTTGTGTTCCTGTGTTTGAGATCATTTCTAGCAGTCAAATGATCCATGAATATTTTATTACTGCTTTTGACATTTCTATGTATTTGTAGGGGAAGAGAAATGATCTGCTGTAATAATTAACTGGTGACTCTGAAACCACTGCAGAAATAAGTTTGTCTTCAGAAACAGTTAAACCAGGACCTTTTCAGGAAAACAACTGAGACCAGTTTGACTCTGTGCTGAAACTCTGTTTACAGCTGCTTTATGTTTCTGATGTCCACTTTATGTTCTTTATGTCTGTCTTTCAGTACATTAAGGTTTAGCATATTAAAACATTATTATGATTCAAAGCTATTATACTTTTCCAATCTCACAGATCAACATTCAAAAGTGAACTAACTATATTTGAAAACACTTTATTTTTTACAAAGTAAGTTTCCTAAATTTCTGAGTTATTTGTATTTCTGTAACTCCATTATGTTTAACAATAACAGTAAAATCAAGTAAAACCATGTTAATGAAGTAGAAATGCTGCTCTTGATTTTTACTGAATGAGTCTGAGTTCATCATAAAGACACAGTATTAGATCAAAACTGTCTGCAGATGCCACAAAGCTGTTGAGTGATAGTTTCTCTCTCAAAGAGTCAAGAGCGCATGATAAGAAAGACTGTTTGAGAATCACAGACACACTAATAAACGCAGTAAAAACAATATCAGAATATGCAGCTTTCTGTGATTTACAGACAAAGACACACTTGATCATCTGTTTGATCACAATATAAAGAGATTTGAATTAAATTATCAAAATGACTTCAGCACAGCATTAGTCTCACAAGCACAAAGTGACCAATGACACATCATAAGACAACACACATACCTAAAAAACAACTGGAGAAAGATGAAGCTCTCACCTCAAGTGTTTGTACATCTGTCTTTTTCTTCCTCTGAACTGTCGTGTTGAACAGCAGATCTGAAAAGAGGAAGAGGAAACGGAAGAGAAGAGATGTGAGAACAAGATGAAAGAAAATCTAAACTCGCATCCGCTTTGTTATTCAGTCAGTTAAAATGAAAGTTTCATTCTCAGGAAAGGCTGCTGAACTTAATTAGAAGTTGCTTTATAAGTTTGTGAATAAGCTTTCAATGTTGAAAGTCAAGTGTCAGTCCCAGATGTTGGAGAGGAAATGACACTGCTAGACTCTGGCTCTAACTATATATCAGTACCCAGATAGCAAGCATACGTTGATTCAATGTCGATTTTTGGTTGTAAAGGTCAGTGTCGGTCGTCAATCAAATTTCGATGTTGAATCAATGTTCATTATTTGGTCGGTACATCAGAACGTTATTACGCCGAAAATAAAACATCGATTCAACGTCAAAATTGCGTTGGCTTATCAACCGATACAGCCGACGCATTTGATCAAAATCATAACGTCAGATATAGGTTGAAACTTGGTCAGATGAATCGGAGATCTGGGCATGCACTTATTTAACTCTCACAGAGTGGAACAGGGCTTATATACACTACCGTTCAAAAGTTTGGGGTCAGTAAGACTTGTAATAGTCTTTAAAGAAGTCTCTTATGCTCATCAAGGCTGCATTTATTTGATTAAAAATATAGAAAAAAAACAGTAATATTGCAAAATGTTTTTACAATATACAATAATGTTTTTTATTTTAACATACTTTAAAATAGAATTTATTCCTGTGATGAAAAGCTGAATTTTTATCAGTTGTTACTCCAGTCTTAAGTGTCACATAATCCTTCAGAAATCATTCTAATATGCGGATTTATTATTAGAATGATCAATGTTGGATAATATCAACAGTTGTGCTGCCAAACATTTTTTGGAACCTGTGATTTTTTTTTTTTTTTTTTTTTTTTTTCAGGATTCTTTCATGAATAACAAGTTTAAAAAGTACAGTGTTTATTCAAAATATAAATATTTTATAACAATGTAAATTATTTATTATTAACTTTTAATAAACTTTTAATTATTAACTTAATACATCCTTGGTGAATAAAAGTATTAATTTCTTAAAAAAAAAAAGAATTTGGTTTTATTTCGTATCACTGCATGTTAAAATTTACTTTGTTATGCAGACACGACACGTGCCTCATTTGCAGTCTATTTAGCCTATAGCATTTATCTGAATATTTATAAGATATTATATATTCAACATATTTTCTTAACCTGTTTTGCATCTGTTTTTTTTAATTAATAAATTAGTGATTAAAACAAGTTTTATAACAGCGGCATCCCTTTAATCTTGATCAGCAACTAACGATAAACGAATTGAAGCAGAATCGGTCCGTTATCATTATGTCAGTAGCCTTCAGTTTTAGGTTATAACTGCATCTGTCTCGGATGTAGACTGGTGAAGATTTATTTTAAGAACCTATCCAGGCCTATAAATGTGTTCTGTTACTGGCCCATTTTTTGTGTCTGGCTTCACTCTCATCCACTTCCAGCTATTTTTAGCTGCATTTTTTGCTGCTGATAATGAAACTGGTGTGTCTTAAGTTATTTTAAATTATCTAATTAGGCCTAACTCATAATAATAAATAATTAAAATGTCTAATGTTTCCTTCACATTTCCATAATCATTATGAACCGGACGTTTAACATACACGAAAACAGCTCTCTGCTGAAAAATTTAGGCCTATTTTATTACTGGCCCATTCCATATCTTTATGTGGAGTGTGGAATGCACTAGATGATGGGACGTGCCCGTGTGATTTGATTTTTTTCCTGATAATGAAACAACAAAAACGATAACATAAAATAATCCCAAACTCATAATAATAAATAATTAAAATGTCTAATTTTTTCCCGACACATTCATAATCATTAGCTACTTTTTTTTTGTGCCCTTTAAATACACTAGAAATCTCTGCAAAAGTTTTTAGCATTTTATTTTAAATTTGCCTGAAATCTTTTTTGCTCTAATGTGATGCTGGTCTTTGAAATACGCTACTTCCTTTTTTGTCCAAAGCTGTGGTGCTAGTTTTTGAAAGACTGCAAAAAACAAAAACAAAAAAATTATGAACGTTCATAAAATTTTGTGTTCCGAATCTTTTTTTTTTTTTAAATAAAAAAATATAATATATATTGGGCAGAACTGACTTAGGTGTATTAATCCGGCCTTCTACAACTGCAGGCAGGCTCTCTAATGAAATAAGGTGGTTGAGCGTTCATTAAAAATAAATAAATAAATAAATGAATAAATAAAATTATTAAAACTATAAAACCCAAAATTCTTAAATGATAAAAGTCCTGCTTTTTTTTTTTATCTGACTTTTTTTTTATCCGACTATCACGTGCATTTTGCACTTGTGATTGGGCCATAGAACTACAAAACAACAACTTAAATTTATGATTTAATAACAATTTAATTAAGATTTAAATTATTTACTTATTTAATGTTCGAAGTTTGTTTATTTATGTAAATTCGGCGTGACTTTGATGTGTGCGTGCGCGCTGAACATTTTGGAACATTCAAACACTGGAGCGGATAAGTAAATGAAAACTCAACGATTGAAAGCACGAATTATTTTCAACTGCTTTCAGTAAGTTTAGTCCCTAAAATCGCACAAATATTACATATAGCTGTTCCTGACACATTTCTTGCTTGTATTTGGCTTCTGCTGAATATAGTTCATTGAGATGGTGTAGTGTCTTCGAACAAGTCCGTTAGCATCTTAACCGGTTTCAGAGGAGGTAAGTTAGGCTAATAGACTTAGTGTTTCATGAACGTTTTGTATTTTAATCACATCTATGTGTAGACAAGAAGTTTTGACTCATCTCTAATAGTTTTGCTGGCAATTTTTCAATAGGTGATTAGAAATAGCCTCAGATAACCTAAACATATATACACTGTACCGTTCATCGGTGACGTCACTGACGTAACTGAATCCAGTTCAAACGCATTTTGATCGCTCATGGCAAACAAATGTTGATAAAAACTCTTCTGTAATTTCAGGAGCTAATAAAAAAAAATCCTGCAGGACGCCACAGACGGAGAAGTAAGGGATACAGATGAATAGGAAATCTTTTTAAATTGTAAGGCTTTGACATCCATAAGTAAGAAGTATGAACAATATTAAATAAATAAGTAAACCTAGAAGCAAATTCTGTCAAGAAATGATGTTCTGTATATTTGTATATTCTTCTTTCTCATTTCTACATTGCACCTGTGCTCTAGCATGGTTTCTTGTAATAAACCTGGCATTGTATACAAAATATTGTTGGCTCTGTGACAAATTGCTTCTTATTTTCCTAGATTCTTCCATGATGATGGCCTGCACCTCAGAGCTGGAGTGAACCTCCTGTCGGACAACATCTCCAAGGCACAGTAAACCATATGGCTGGTAAGTTAACCTCAAAAATACTCTACTGTTCAAAATTCAGTAAGATATTTTATGTTTTTCAAAATAAGTGTCTAATGCTTACTCCATTCATTACTCCAGTCTTCAGTGCCATGTGATCATTCAGAAATTATTCTAATATGCTGATTTGCTGCTCAAGAAACATTTCTGATTATTATCAATGTTGAAAACAGTTGTGTTGCTATTTTTTTTTTTCAGGATGCTTTGATGAATAGAAATTTCAAAAGAACAGCTTTTATTTGAAACAGAAATCTTTACACTCACTTTTGATCAATTTAATACATTTTTGCTGAATAAAAATATTGATTTCTTTAAAAAAAAAGTCCTGATAAAAATAAATAAATAAACTTTACACCGTTGAAAAGGTTCACACAAAAATATAAGTCAGCACATTAGATCAGCACAAAAATCAGCATATTAGATTGATTTCTGAAGGATCATGTGAAGACTGGAGTAATGCTGAAAATACAGCTTTGATAACAGGAATCAATTACATTTCAACAGATATTCACACAGAAAACATCTTGTAACCTTGCACTTCAGTTATATGTTATGAAATAAATCATCTTTTGACTGAAATAATATGAACAGTAGCTATGCTAATCTTTCTCCGTTTGCTTTCCTGTTTTTATTTGATCCCAAGGTTACTAGAGATTATGCCAGTTCCAGTTTGGATCCAGCCTCACTTGTGAAGACTTCAGGAGATGCCAGCACTTACAAAGATTTCAGATGATGGCAACTATACAAAGCTGCCAAATATTATCCTTATATTGTAATCATTGCCCTAAAAGGTAAGTTTGCAGATTTTCAACCAGCTTTGTATTGTTAGTGTTGGTAATAGATGTAAATGAACAATGTTTCGCATATTTGTAATTTTTATGTAGTACTACTATTAAATTATTGTTCAGTTTGGACATCTTTTACCATGTTTACTAAAGAGCACTTTGGGATGGAGTATGTATTTATGATGCAGATGTAAATGACTGTAAATGAACCTAAAAAAAACTGTTACATGTGAGGAAGATTTTATTAACTAAAAGATAAAGGAATTGTGTCCAAATTATTTTACTATTATAATTATGCAATTCTATATGTTGCTGGGCAAGCACATCCTGTATTATTCTTAGGGGCCCACTGGTGAGGCCAATAGTATGGAAAAAGGTCAAGCACATACTATTATTCTTAGGGGCCCATGGTATAGAAAACCATCTGTTTCCCATGATAGTGTTTACCTTAGGGGCCTCCTAATAATTTAGGTTGACATGCTTGCGTGAGAAGACCACTATATAAGCTGTCCTCAACCAAGTAAAGATTAGTTCTCTATAGACAACTCGGCTTGATTGTTTCGGCAATAAAGTCTATCTTTTGGCATCAAAACCCAAGACTCAAGAGTAATTCTTGGACAGAGAAAAGGGAAAACCACAACACATGCCCTTCTCATAAGCTCCAGCCTATTAGGAATGCTAATATTATTAAGCAAAATTAATAATTATATTTTTAAAAAGTAATATAGTGACTTTATTAAATGACCCACTATGAAAATGAGTTACTGTGTTATTCACAGCACATCAGTGAAAGGCTTTCCTATGTAACAAATATGGATTCAAGTTTTCCACCCTTGCATATATCCATATCAGGTTTGTAAATGCATGGGGGGTTTATATTTTGCACCATTAGTCTTGAATGAAAAACACATGAAAAAGAAAACATAACAAGGTCAATGGACTTCTCACAATACCAGTATTATGCCACAAATATTTTCTATTTAGCTAAACTAAAATTAAACATAGATTGGTATCTGTTATTACAAAGTATCAGATGTGATACTCTATAATGCAGGCTGCCCACTCACAGGCCAAGCATCACTATTATTATCTCACATACTTATTATTATTAGTGGTGCTTGCCAAAGGCAAAGCATCACTATTATTATCTCACATACTTATTAGTGGTGCTTGCCAAAGGCAAAGCATCACTATTATTATCTCACATACTTATTATTCTTCTTATTTTTCTTCCGTGCAAATTTCGGCGCGTAACTTGTCCCGCAGTTTTTGTCACAGACCCATGAAACGGGCGTCAAATCGTGCGGCCTATTCGGGAATGGTGTGCTATGACTTTTATAAGCGATCGGGGGTACGATGATCGCACACGGGGCGAAAAATCAGCCGAAAATTCCCATAGACAATGCATTGCGGCCAACTTTGAGGGGTCGTAGCGCAGAGCGAGAATTTGGTAGAAACATGCGATTCGCCACATTTGGAGAGGCTCGCAAGCTGTGCGAGAACATACCTCACAATGGGGTATAAGTTGTACCCCTGGGGCGCAAGAGCCCCCCAAAGTGGCCCCATTGACATACTATGGGGAGGGACGGCCCATTAAAAGCGTGTGTTTTTCCTACTATGGTAATTTACATAGGAATTTTGCATTGAACATAACTCTACATCACAATGTCATAGAGACATGGGGGAGGGCTCATTTAACTCAGACAACCAATCAGACTCTCAGGATCACTGTGAAGCTGTCAAGCCACGCCCTAGCAACCATTTAGAGCACCCTAGCAACTGATACCATAGACTGCCAGTATAAAAGCCCAGATGGATATCTTTGGATCACAGTGTCATAGAGACATGGGGGTGGGCTCATTTGACTCAGGGCAGTAAACAGCCAATCATGAATCAGCTCCACCACTTCCTAGCCACTCCCTAGCAACCACTATCGAGCACCCTAGCAACCAAAACCCACACAGACATATCTTCAAATCTGAATGTCATAGAGACGTGGGGGTTGATTTATATCATTCATAGTGGCAAGTAGCCTTTGGAGTGTC